>NW_026697257.1:0-58389 GCF_030435755.1 Ochotona princeps | reverse complement strand
TGAGCATTGGTTTCTGTGCGAAGCTCACCAAGCTTCATTTCAGTCCTAGATAATGCACTCAAAGGGCATTAAGCCTAGAGTGTGAAAACTGAGTTTCCTTGAGAGCTGCTTGGAAGCCTGATGGTGTGAAGTTAGTGAGCCAAGTGGAGTTGTTCTCCCACAAGAACCACTCGGCTGATTCTTCTTTAATAGGCGCTTCACCAACGTGCAGTGTTTCCTTGATTGAATTAGTTCTCACACCAATATTTGCGCCTAGAGCCTTTGCATTGAGGGCTATCTGAAAATGGCTTTGGCGCTGAATTTGTCTGTGAATGTGGAGTTGGTGGCATGTGAAACCCGCATGTGGAGCATTGGTTTGTGTGGGATGCTCTACCAAGTTCATTCCTAGATAATGCACTCAAAGGGCATTAAGTCTAGAGTGTGAAAGCTGAGTTTCCTTGAGAGGTGCTTGGAAGACTGCTGGTGTGTGAAGTTAGTGAGCCAAATGGAGTTGTTCTCCAACAAGAACCACTCGGCTGATTCTTCTTCAATATGCGCTTCACCAACATGCAGTGTTTCCTTGATTGAATTAGCTCTCACACTAATATTTGCGCCTCGAGCCTTTGCATTGAGGGCTATCTGAAAAAGGCTTTGGCTAGGAGGTGGTCTGTGAATGTGGAGTTGGTGGCATGTGAAACCCGCATGTGGAGCATTGGTTTGTGTGGGAAGCTCACCAAGCTTCTTTTCAGTACTAGGCACTCCAAGGGCATTAAGCCTAGAGTGTGAAAGCTGAGTTTCCTTGAGACCTGCTTGGAAGCCTGATAGTGTGTGAAGTAACTGAGCCAAAGGGAGTTGTTCTCCCACAAGAACCACTCGGATGATTCTTCTTCAATATGCGCTTCAACAACATGCAGTGTTTCCTTGATTGAATTAGCTCTCACACCAATATTTGTGCCTAGAGCATTTGCATTGAGGGCTATCTGCAAACGGCTTTGGTTAGGAAGTGGTCTGTGAATGTGGAGTTGGTGGCATGTGAAACCCGTATGTGGAGCACTGGTTTGTGTGGGAAGCTCACCAAGCTTCATTTCAGTCCTAGATAATGCACTCAAAGGGCATTAAGCCTAGAGTGTGAAAACTGAGTTTTCTAGAGAGCTGCTTGGAAGCCTGATGGTGTGTGAAGTTAGTGAGCCAAATGGAGTTGTTCTCCCAAAAGAACCACTCGGCTGATTCTTCTTCTATATGCGCTTCACCAACATGCAGTGTTTCCTTGATTGAATTAGCTCTCACACCAATATTTGGGCCTAGAGCCTTTGTATTGAGGGCTATCTGAAAAGGGCTTTGGCTAGGAAGTTGTCTGTGAATGTGGATTTGGTGGCATGTGAAACCCGCATGTGGAGCCTTGGTTTGTGTGGGAAGCTCACCAAGCTTCATTTCAGTCCTAGATAATTCATTCAAAGGGCATTAAGCCTAGAGTGTGAAAACTGAGTTTCCTTGAGAGCTTCATGGAAGCCTGATAGTGTGTGAAGTTAGTGAGCCAAATGGAGTTGTTCTCCCACAAGAACCATTCGGCTGATTCTTCTTCAATATGCGCTTCACCAACATGCAGTGTTTCCTTGTTTGAATTAGCTCTCACACCAATATTTGTGCCTGGATCCTTTGTATTGAGGGCTATCTGAAAACGGCTTTGGCCAGGAGGTGGTCTGTGAATGTGGAGTTGGTGGCATGTGAAACCCGCATGTGGAGCCTTTATTTGTGTGGGAAGCTCACAAAGCTTCATTTCAGTCCTAGGCACTCAAAGGGCATTAAGCCTAGAGTGTGAAAACTGAGTTTCCTTGAGAGCTGCTTGGAAGCCTGATGGTGTGTGAAGTTAGTGAGTCAAATGGAGTTGTTTTCCCACAAGAACCACTCGGCTGATTCTTCTTCAATATGCGCTTCACCAACATGCAGTGTTTCCTTGATGGAATTAGCTCTCACACCAATATTTGCGCCTAGAGCCTTTGTATTGAGGGCTATGTGAAAAGGGCTTTGGCTAGGAAGTTGTCCGTGAATGTGGAGTTGGTTGCATGTGAAACCCGCATGTGGAGCATTGGTTTCTGTGCGAAGCTCACCAAGCTTCATTTCAGTCCTAGATAATGCACTCAAAGGGCATTAAGCCTAGAGTGTGAAAACTGAGTTTCCTTGAGAGCTGCTTGGAAGCCTGATGGTGTGTGAAGTTAGTGAGCCAAGTGGAGTTGTTCTCCCACAAGAACCACTCGGCTGATTCTTCTTTAATAGGCGCTTCACCAACGTGCAGTGTTTCCTTGATTGAATTAGCTCTCACACCAATATTTGCGCCTAGAGCCTTTGCATTGAGGGCTATCTGAAAACGGCTTTGGCGCTGAATTTGTCTGTGAATGTGGAGTTGGTGGCATGTGAAACCCGCATGTGGAGCATTGGTTTGTGTGGGATGCTCTACCAAGTTCATTCCTAGATAATGCACTCAAAGGGCATTAAGCCTAGAGTGTGAAAGCTGAGTTTCCTTGAGAGCTGCTTGGAAGACTGCTGGTGTGTGAAGTTAGTGAGCCAAATGGAGTTGTTCTCCCAGAAGAACCACTCGGCTGATTCTTCTTCAATATGCGCTTCACCAACATGCAGTGTTTCCTTGATTGAATTAGCTCTCACACTAATATTTGCGCCTCGAGCCTTTGCAATGAGGGCTATCTGAAAAAGGCTTTGGCTAGGAGGTGGTCTGTGAATGTGGAGTTGGTGGCATGTGAAACCCGCATGTGGAGCATTGGTTTGTGTGGGAAGCTCACCAAGCTTCTTTTCAGTACTAGGCACTCAAAGGGCATTAAGCCTAGAGTGTGAAAGCTGAGTTTCCTTGAGACCTGCTTGGAAGCCTGATAGTGTGTGAAGTAACTGAGCCAAAGGGAGTTGTTCTCCCACAAGAACCACTCGGATGATTCTTCTTCAATATGCGCTTCAACAACATGCAGTGTTTCCTTGATTGAATTAGCTCTCACACCAATATTTGTGCCTAGAGCCTTTGCATTGAGGGCTATCTGCAAACGGCTTTGGTTAGGAAGTGGTCTGTGAATGTGGAGTTGGTGGCATGTGAAACCCGTATGTGGAGCACTGGTTTGTGTGGGAAGCTCACCAAGCTTCATTTCAGTCCTAGATAATGCACTCAAAGGGCATTAAGCCTAGAGTGTGAAAACTGAGTTTTCTAGAGAGCTGCTTGGAAGCCTGATGGTGTGTGAAGTTAGTGAGCCAAGTGGAGTTGTTCTCCCACAAGAACCACTCGGCTGATTCTTCTTCTATATGCGCTTCACCAACATGCAGTGTTTCCTTGATTGAATTAGCTCTCACACCAATATTTGGGCCTAGAGCCTTTGTATTGAGGGCTATCTGAAAAGGGCTTTGGCTAGGAAGTTGTCTGTGAATGTGGATTTGGTGGCATGTGAAACCCGCATGTGGAGCCTTGGTTTGTGTGGGAAGCTCACCAAGCTTCATTTCAGTCCTAGATAATTCATTCAAAGGGCATTAAGCCTAGAGTGTGAAAACTGAGTTTCCTTGAGAGCTTCATGGAAGCCTGATAGTGTGTGAAGTTAGTGAGCCAAATGGAGTTGTTCTCCCACAAGAACCATTCGGCTGATTCTTCTTCAATATGCGCTTCACCAACATGCAGTGTTTCCTTGTTTGAATTAGCTCTCACACCAATATTTGCGCCTCGACCCTGCATTGAGGGCTATCTGAAAACGGCTTTGGCTAGGAAGTTGTCTGTGAATGTGGAGTTGGTGGCATATGAAACCCGCATGTGGAGCATTGGTTTGTGTGGGATGCTCTACCAGGTTCATTCCTAGATATTGCACTCAAAGGGCATTAAGCCTAGAGTGTGAAAGCTGAGTTTCCTTGAGAGCTGCTTGGAAGCCTGATGGTGTGTGAAGCTGGTGAGCCAAATGGAGTTGTTCTCCCACAAGAACCACTCGGCTGATTCTTCTTCAATATGCGCTTCACCAACATGCAGTGTTTCCTTGATTGAATTAGCTCTCACACCAATATTTGCGCCTAGAGTCTTTGTATTGAGGGCTATGTGAAAAGGGCTTTGGCTAGGAAGTTGTCCGTGAATGTGGAGTTGGTTGCATGTGAAACCCGCATGTGGAGCATTGGTGTCTGTGCGAAGCTCACCAAGCTTCATTTCAGTCCTAGATAATGCACTCAAAGGGCATTAAGCCTAGAGTGTGAAAACTGAGTTTCCTTGAGAGCTGCTTGGAAGCCTGATGGTGTGTGAAGTTAGTGAGCCAAGTGGAGTTGTTCTCCCACAAGAACCACTCGGCTGATTCTTCTTTAATAGGCGCTTCACCAACGTGCAGTGTTTCCTTGATTGAATTAGCTCTCACACCAATATTTGCGCCTAGAGCCTTTGCATTGAGGGCTATCTGAAAATGGCTTTGGCGCTGAATTTGTCTGTGAATGTGGAGTTGGTGGCATGTGAAACCCGCATGTGGAGCATTGGTTTGTGTGGGATGCTCTACCAAGTTCATTCCTAGATAATGCACTCAAAGGGCATTAAGTCTAGAGTGTGAAAGCTGAGTTTCCTTGAGAGCTGCTTGGAAGACTGCTGGTGTGTGAAGTTAGTGAGCCAAATGGAGTTGTTCTCCAACAAGAACCACTCGGCTGATTCTTCTTCAATATGCGCTTCACCAACATGCAGTGTTTCCTTGATTGAATTAGCTCTCACACTAATATTTGCGCCTCGAGCCTTTGCATTGAGGGCTATCTGAAAAAGGCTTTGGCTAGGAGGTGGTCTGTGAATGTGGAGTTGGTGGCATGTGAAACCCGCATGTGGAGCATTGGTTTGTGTGGGAAGCTCACCAAGCTTCTTTTCAGTACTAGGCACTCCAAGGGCATTAAGCCTAGAGTGTGAAAGCTGAGTTTCCTTGAGAGCTGCTTGGAAGCCTGATAGTGTGTGAAGTAACTGAGCCAAAGGGAGTTGTTCTCCCAAAAGAACCACTCGGATGATTCTTCTTCAATATGCGCTTCAACAACATGCAGTGTTTCCTTGATTGAATTAGCTCTCACACCAATATTTGTGCCTAGAGCCTTTGCATTGAGGGCTATCTGCAAACGGCTTTGGTTAGGAAGTGGTCTGTGAATGTGGAGTTGGTGGCATGTGAAACCCGTATGTGGAGCACTGGTTTGTGTGGGAAGCTCACCAAGCTTCATTTCAGTCCTAGATAATGCACTCAAAGGGCATTAAGCCTAGAGTGTGAAAACTGAGTTTTCTAGAGAGCTGCTTGGAAGCCTGATGGTGTGTGAAGTTAGTGAGCCAAATGGAGTTGTTCTCCCAAAAGAACCACTCGGCTGATTCTTCTTCTATATGCGCTTCACCAACATGCAATGTTTCCTTGATTGAATTAGCTCTCACACCAATATTTGGGCCTAGAGCCTTTGTATTGAGGGCTATCTGAAAACGGCTTTGGCGCTGAAGTTGTCTGTGAATGTGGAGTTGGTGGCATGTGAAACCCGCATGTGCAGCATTGGTTTGTGTGGGAAGCTCACCAAGCTTCATTTCAGTCCTAGATAATTCATTCAAAGGGCATTAAGCCTAGAGTGTGAAAACTGAGTTTCCTTGAGAGCTTCATGGAAGCCTGATAGTGTGTGAAGTTAGTGAGCGAAATGGAGTTGTTCTACCACAAGAACCATTCGGCTGATTCTTCTTCTATATGCGCTTCACCAACATGCAGTGTTTCCTTGATTGAATTAGCTCTCACACCAATATTTGGGCCTAGAGCCTTTGTATTGAGGGCTATCTGAAAAGGGCTTTGGCTAGGAAGTTGTCTGTGAATGTGGATTTGGTGGCATGTGAAACCCGCATGTGGAGCACTGGTTTGTGTGGGAAGCTCACCAAGCTTCATTTCAGTCCTAGATAATTCATTCAAAGGGCATTAAGCCTAGAGTGTGAAAACTGAGTTTCCTTGAGAGCTTCATGGAAGCCTGATAGTGTGTGAAGTTAGTGAGCCAAATGGAGTTGTTCTCCCACAAGAACCATTCGGCTGATTCTTCTTCAATATGCGCTTCACCAACATGCAGTGTTTCCATGTTTGAATTAGCTCTGACACCAATATTTGCGCCTCGACCCTGCATTGAGGGCTATCTGAAAACGGCTTTGGCGCTGAAGTTGTCTGTGAATGTGGAGTTGGTGGCATGTGAAACCCGCATGTCGAGCATTGGTTTGTGTGGGATGCTCTACCAGGTTCATTCCTAGATATTGCACTCAAAGGGCATTAAGCCTAGAGTGTGAAAGCTGAGTTTCCTTGAGAGCTGCTTGGAAGGCTGATGGTGTGTGAAGTTAGTGAGCCAAATGGAGTTGTTCTCCCACAAGAACCACTCGGCTGATTCTTCTTCAATATGCGCTTCACCAACATGCAGTGTTTCCTTGTTTGAATTAGCTCTCACACCAATATTTGCGCCTGGATCCTTTGTATTGAGGGCTATCTGAAAACGGCTTTGGCTAGGAGGTGGTCTGTGAATGTGGAGTTGGTGGCATGTGAAACCCGCATGCGGAGCCTTTATTTGTGTGGGAAGCTCACAAAGCTTCATTTCAGTCCTAGGCACTCAAAGGGCATTAAGCCTAGAGTGTGAAAACTGAGTTTCCTTGAGAGCTGCTTGGAAGCCTGATGGTGTGTGAAGTTAGTGAGCCAAATGGAGTTGTTCTCCCACAAGAAGCACTCGGCTGATTCATCTTCAATATGCGCTTCACCAACATGCAGTGTTTCCTTGATTGAATTAGCTCTCACACCAATATTTGCGCCTAGAGCCTTTGTATTTAGGGCTATCTGAAAAGGGCTTTGGCTAGGAAGTTGTCTGTGAATGTGGAGTTGGTTGCATGTGAAACCCGCATGTGGAGCACTGGTTTCTGTGCGAAGCTCACCAAGCTTCATTTCAGTCCTAGTCACTCAAAGGGCATTAAGCCTAGAGTGTGAAAACTGAGTTTCCTTGAGAGTTGCTTGGAAATCTGATGGTGTTTGAAGTTAGTGAGCCAAATGGAGTTGTTGTCCCACAAGAACCACTCAGCTGATTCTTCTTCAATATGCGCTTCACCAACATGCAGTGTTTCCTTGATTGAATTAGCTCTCACAAAAATATTTGCGCCTATAGCCTTTGTATTGAAGGCTATCTGAATACGGCTTTGGCTCTGAAGTTGTCTGTGAATGTGGAGTTGGTGGGATGTGAAACCCGCATGTGGAGCTTTGGTTTGTGTGGGAAGCTCACCAAGCTTCATTTCAGTCCTAGATAATTCATTCAAAGGGCATTAAGCCGAGAGTGTGAAAACTGAGTTTCCTTGAGAGCTGCTTGGAAGCCTGATGGTGTGTGAAGTTAGTGAACCAAATGGAGTTGTTCTCCCACAAGAACCACTCGGCTGATTCTTCTTCAATATGCGCTTCACCAACATGCAGTGTTTCCTTGATTGAATTAGCTCTCACACCAATATTTGTGCCTAGAGCCTTTGCATTGAGGGCTATCTGAAAAAGGCTTTGGCTAGGAAGTGGTCTGTGAATGTGGAGTTGGTGGTATGTGAAACCCGCATGTGGAGCCTTGGTTTCTGTGGGAAGCTCACCAAACTTCCTTTCAGTCCTAGGCACTCAAAGGGCATTAAGCCTAGAGTGTGAAAATTGAGTTTTCTTGAGAGCTGCTTGGAAGCCTGATGGTGTGTGAACTTAGTGGGCCAAATGGAGTTGTTCTCCCACAAGAACCACTCGGATGATTCTTCTTCAATATGCGCTTCAACAACATGCAGTGTTTCCTTGATTGAATTAGCTCTCACACCAATATTTGCGCCTCGAGCCTTTGCATTGAGGGCTATCTGAAAACGGCTTTGGCTAGGAAGTGTTCTGTGAATGTGGAGTTGGTGGCATGTGAAACCCGCATGTGGAGCACTGGTTTGTGTGGGAAGCTCACCAAGCTTCATTTCAGTCCTAGATAATGCACTCAAGGGGCATTAAGCCTCGAGTGTGAAAACTGAGTTTCCTTGAGAGCTGCTTGGAAGCCTGATGGTGTGTGAAGTTAGTGAGCCAAATGGACTTGTTCTCCCACAAGAACCACTCGGCTGATTCTTCTTCAACATGCGCTTCACCAACGTGCAGTGTTGCTTGATTGAATTAGCTCTCACACCAATATTTGGGCCTAGAGCCTTTGTATTGAGGGCTATCTGAAAACGGCATTGGCGCTGAAGTTGTCTGTGAATGGGGAGTTGGTGGCATGTGAAACCCGCATGTGGAGCTTTGGTTTGTGTGGGATGCGCTACGAGGTTCAATCCTAGATAATGCACTCAAAGACATTAAGCCTAGAGTGTGAAATCTGAGTTTCCATGAGAGCTGCTTGGAAGCCTGATGTTATATTAACTAAGTGAGCCAAATTGAGTTGTTCTCCCAAAAGAACCACTCGGCTGATTCTTCTTCAATATGCACTTCACCAACATGCACTGTTTCCTTGATTGAATTAGCTCTCACACCAATATTTGCGCCTAGAGCCTTTGTATTGAGGGCTATCTGAAAACGGCTTTGGCTAGGAAGTGTTCTGTGAATGTGGAGTTGGTGGCATGTGAAACCCGCATGTGGAGCACTGGTTTGTGTGGGAAGCTCACCAAGCTTCATTTCAGTCCTAGATAATGCACTCAAGGGGCATTAAGCCTCGAGTGTGAAAACTGAGTTTCCTTGAGAGCTGCTTGGAAGCCTGATGGTGTGTGAAGTTAGTGAGCCAAATGGACTTGTTCTCCCACAAGAACCACTCGGCTGATTCTTCTTCAACATGCGCTTCACCAACGTGCAGTGTTGCTTGATTGAATTAGCTCTCACACCAATATTTGGGCCTAGAGCCTTTGTATTGAGGGCTATCTGAAAACGGCATTGGCGCTGAAGTTGTCTGTGAATGGGGAGTTGGTGGCATGTGAAACCCGCATGTGGAGCTTTGGTTTGTGTGGGATGCGCTACGAGGTTCAATCCTAGATAATGCACTCAAAGACATTAAGCCTAGTGTGTGAAATCTGAGATTCCATGAGAGCTGCTTGGAAGCCTGATGGTGTGTGAAGTTAGTGAGCCAAATGGAGTTGTTTTCCCACAAGAACCACTCGGCTGATTCTTCTTCAATATGCGCTTCACCAACATGCAGTGTTTCCTTGATTGAATTAGCTCTCACAACAATATTTGTGCCTAGAGCCTTTGTATTGAAGGCTATCTGAAAAGGACTTTGGTGCTGAAGTTGTCTGTGAATGTGGAGTTGGTGGCATGTGAAACCCGCATGTGGAGCATTGGTTTCGGTGGGAAGCTCACCAACCTTCCTTTCAGTCCTAGGCAATCAAAGGGCATTAAGTATAGGGTGTGAAAACTGAGTTTCCTTGAGAGCTGCTTGGAAGCCTGATGGTGTGTGAAGTTAGTGAGCCAAATGGAGTTGTTCTCCCACAAGAACCACTCGGCTGATTCTTCTTCAATGTGCGCTTCACAAACATGCAGTGTTTCCTTGATTGAATTAGCTCTCACACCAATATTTGCACCTAGAGCCTTTGTATTGAGGGCTATCTGTAAACGGTTTGGCGCTGAAGTTGTCTGTGAATGTGGAGTTGGTGGCATGTGAAACCCGCATGTGGAGCCTTGGTTTGTGTGGGAAGCTCACCAAGCTTCATTTCATTCCTAGGCACTCAAAGGGCATTAAGCATAGAGTGTGAAAACTCAGTTTCCTTGAGAGCTGCTTGGAAGCCTGATGTTATATTAACTAAGTGAGCCAAATTGAGTTGTTCTCCCAAAAGAACCACTCGGCTGATTCTTCTTCAATATGCACTTCACCAACATACACTGTTTCCTTGATTGAATTAGCTCTCACACCAATATTTGAGCCTAGAGCCTTTGTATTGAGGGCTATCTGAAAACGGCTTTGGCTAGCAAGTTGTCTGTGAATGTGGAGTTGGTGGCATGTGAAATCCGCATGTGGAGCACTGCTTTATGTGGGAAGCTCAGCAAGCTTCATTTCAGTCCTAGACACTCAAAGGGCATTAAGCCTAGAGTGTGAAAACTGAGTTTCCTTGAGAGCTGCATGGAAGCCTTATGGTGTGTGAAGTTAGTGAGCCAAATGGGGTTGTTCTCCCACAAGAACCACTCGGCTGATTCTTCTTCAATATGCGCTTCACCAACATGCAGTGTTTCCTTGATTGAATTAGCTCTCACACCAATATTTGCACCTAGAACCTTTGTTTTGAGGGCTATCTGAAAAGGGCTTTGGCGCTGAAGTTGTCTGTGAATGTGGAGTTGGTGGCATGTGAAACCCGCATGTGGAGCACTGGTTTCTGTGGGAAGCTCAGCAAGCTTCATTTCAGTCCTAGATAATTCATTCAAAGGGCATTAAGCCTAGAGTGTGAAAACTGAGGTTCCTTGAGAGCTGCTTGGAAGCCTGATGGTGTGTGAAGTTAGTGAGCCAAATGGAGTTGTTCTCCCACAAGAACCACTAGGCTGATTCTTCTTTAATATGCGCTTCACCAACATGCAGTGTTTCCTTGATTGAATTAGCTCTCACACCAATATTTGCGCCTAGAGCCTTTTTATTGAGGGCTATCTGAAAAGGGCTTTGGCTAGGAAGTTGTCTGTGAATGTGGAGTTGGTGGCATGTGAAACCCGCATGTGGAGCACTGGTTTCTGTGCGAAGCTCACCAAGCTTCATTTCAGTCCTAGATATTGCACTCAAAGGGCATTAAGCCTAGAGTGTGAAAACTGAGTTTCCTTGAGAGCTTCATGGAAGCCTGATGGTGTGTGAAGTTAGTGAGCCAAATGGAGTTGTTCTCCCACAAGAACCACTCGGCTGATTCTTCTTTAATATGCGCTTCACAAACATGCAGTGTTTCCTTGATTGAATTAGCTCTCACACCAATATTTGGGCCTAGAGCCTTTATATTGAGGGCTATCTGAAGAGGGTTTTGGCGCTGAAGTGGTCTGTGAATGTGGAGTTGGTGGCATGTGAAACCCGCATGTGGAGCATTGGTTTGTGTGGGAAGCTCACCAACATTCCTTTCAGTCCTAGGCACTCAAAGGGCATTAAGCCTAGAGTGTGAAACTGAATTTCCTTGAGAGCTGCTTGGAAATCTGATGGTGTGTGAACTTAGTGGGCCAAATGGAGTTGTTCTCCCACAAGAACCACTCGGCTGATTCTTCTTCAATATGCGCTTCAACAACATGCAGTGTTTCCTTGATTGAATTAGCTCTCACACCAATATTTGCGCCTCGAGCCTTTGCATTGAGGGCTATCTGAAAACGGCTTTGGCTAGGAAGTGTTCTGTGAATGTGGAGTTGGTGGCATGTGAAACCCGCATGTGGAGCACTGGTTTGTGTGGGAAGCTCACCAAGCTTCATTTCAGTCCTAGATAATGCACTCAAGGGGCATTAAGCCTCGAGTGTGAAAACTGAGTTTCCTTGAGAGCTGCTTGGAAGCCTGATGGTGTGTGAAGTTAGTGAGCCAAATGGACTTGTTCTCCCACAAGAACCACTCGGCTGATTCTTCTTCAACATGCGCTTCACCAACGTGCAGTGTTGC
Source organism: Ochotona princeps (assembly GCF_030435755.1). NCBI lineage: Eukaryota > Metazoa > Chordata > Mammalia > Lagomorpha > Ochotonidae > Ochotona > Ochotona princeps. Next base: position 46,854 of record NW_026697257.1, on the reverse strand, counting down.
TTGATTGAATTAGCTCTCACACCAATATTTGGGCCTAGAGCCTTTGTATTGAGGGCTATCTGAAAACGGCATTGGCGCTGAAGTTGTCTGTGAATGGGGAGTTGGTGGCATGTGAAACCCGCATGTGGAGCTTTGGTTTGTGTGGGATGCGCTACGAGGTTCAATCCTAGATAATGCACTCAAAGACATTAAGCCTAGAGTGTGAAATCTGAGTTTCCATGAGAGCTGCTTGGAAGCCTGATGGTGTGTGAAGTTAGTGAGCCAAATGGAGTTGTTTTCCCACAAGAACCACTCGGCTGATTCTTCTTCAATATGCGCTTCACCAACATGCAGTGTTTCCTTGATTGAATTAGCTCTCACAACAATATTTGTGCCTAGAGCCTTTGTATTGAAGGCTATCTGAAAAGGACTTTGGTGCTGAAGTTGTCTGTGAATGTGGAGTTGGTGGCATGTGAAACCCGCATGTGGAGCATTGGTTTGTGTGGGAAGCTCACCAACCTTCCTTTCAGTCCTAGGCAATCAAAGGGCATTAAGTATAGGGTGTGAAAACTGAGTTTCCTTGAGAGCTGCTTGGAAGCCTGATGGTGTGTGAAGTTAGTGAGCCAAATGGAGTTGTTCTCCCACAAGAACCACTCGGCTGATTCTTCTTCAATGTGCGCTTCACAAACATGCAGTGTTTCCTTGATTGAATTAGCTCTCACACCAATATTTGCACCTAGAGCCTTTGTATTGAGGGCTATCTGTAAACGGCTTTGGCGCTGAAGTTGTCTGTGAATGTGGAGTTGGTGGCATGTGAAACCCGCATGTGGAGCATTGGTTTGTGTGGGAAGCTCACCAAGCTTCATTTCATTCCTAGGGACTCAAAGGGCATTAAGCATAGAGTGTGAAAACTCAGTTTCCTTGAGAGCTGCTTGGAAGCCTGATGTTATATTAACTAAGTGAGCCAAATTGAGTTGTTCTCCCAAAAGAACCACTCGGCTGATTCTTCTTCAATATGCACTTCACCAACATACACTGTTTCCTTGATTGAATTAGCTCTCGCACCAATATTTGCGCCTAGAGCCTTTGTATTGAGGGCTATCTGAAAACGGCTTTGGCTAGGAAGTGTTCTGTGAATGTGGAGTTGGTGGCATGTGAAATCCGCATGTGGAGCACTGCTTTATGTGGGAAGCTCAGCAAGCTTCATTTCAGTCCTAGACACTCAAAGGGCATTAAGCCTAGAGTGTGAAAACTGAGTTTCCTTGAGAGCTGCATGGAAGCCTTATGGTGTGTGAAGTTAGTGAGCCAAATGGAGTTGTTCTCCCACAAGAACCACTCGGCTGATTCTTCTTCAATATGCGCTTCACCAACATGCAGTGTTTCCTTAATTGAATTAGCTCTCACACCAATATTTGCGCCTAGAACCTTTGTTTTGAGGGCTATCTGAAAAGGGCTTTGGCGCTGAAGTTGTCTGTGAATGTGGAGTTGGTGGCATGTGAAACCCGCATGTGGAGCACTGGTTTCTGTGGGAAGCTCACCAAGCTTCATTTCATTCCTAGGCACTCAAAGGGCATTAAGCATAGAGCTTGAAAACTGAGTTTCCTTGAGAGCTGCTTGGAAGCCTGATGGTATATTAACTAAGTGAGCCAAATGGAGTTGTTCTCCCAAAAGAACCACTCGGCTGATTCTTCTTCAATATGCGCTTCACCAACATGCAGTGTTTCCTTGATTGAATTAGCTCTCACATCAATATTTGTGCCTAGAGCCTTTGTATTGAGGGCTATCTGAAAAGGGCTTTGGCTAGGAAGTTGTCTGTGAATGTGGAGTTGGTGGCATGTGAAACCCGCATGTGGAGCCTTGGTTTGTGTGGGAAGCTCACCAACCTTCCTTTCAGTCCTAGGCACTCAAAGGGCATTAAGCCTAGAGTGTGAAAATTGAGTTTTCTTGAGAGCTGCTTGGAAGCCTGATGGTGTGTGAACTTAGTGGGCCAAATGGAGTTGTTCTCCCACAAGAACCACTCGGATGATTCTTCTTCAATATGCGCTTCAACAACATGCAGTGTTTCCTTGATTGAATTAGCTCTCACACCAATATTTGCGCCTCGAGCCTTTGCATTGAGGGCTATCTGAAAACGGCATTGGCGCTGAAGTGGTCTGTGAATGTGGAGTTGGTGGCATGTGAAACCCGCATGTGGAGCTTTGGTTTGTGTGGGATGCGCTACGAGGTTCAATCCTAGATAATGCACTCAAAGACATTAAGCCTAGAGTGTGAAATCTGAGATTCCATGAGAGCTGCTTGGAAGCCTGATGGTGTGTGAAGTTAGTGAGCCAAATGGAGTTGTTTTCCCACAAGAACCACTCGGCTGATTCTTCTTCAATATGCGCTTCACCAACATGCAGTGTTTCCTTGATTGAATTAGCTCTCACAACAATATTTGTGCCTAGAGCCTTTGTATTGAAGGCTATCTGAAAAGGACTTTGGTGCTGAAGTTGTCTGTGAATGTGGAGTTGGTGGCATGTGAAACCCGCATGTGGAGCATTGGTTTCGGTGGGAAGCTCACCAACCTTCCTTTCAGTCCTAGGCAATCAAAGGGCATTAAGTATAGGGTGTGAAAACTGAGTTTCCTTGAGAGCTGCTTGGAAGCCTGATGGTGTGTGAAGTTAGTGAGCCAAATGGAGTTGTTCTCCCACAAGAACCACTCGGCTGATTCTTCTTCAATGTGCGCTTCACAAACATGCAGTGTTTCCTTGATTGAATTAGCTCTCACACCAATATTTGCACCTAGAGCCTTTGTATTGAGGGCTATCTGTAAACGGTTTGGCGCTGAAGTTGTCTGTGAATGTGGAGTTGGTGGCATGTGAAACCCGCATGTGGAGCCTTGGTTTGTGTGGGAAGCTCACCAAGCTTCATTTCATTCCTAGGCACTCAAAGGGCATTAAGCATAGAGTGTGAAAACTCAGTTTCCTTGAGAGCTGCTTGGAAGCCTGATGTTATATTAACTAAGTGAGCCAAATTGAGTTGTTCTCCCAAAAGAACCACTCGGCTGATTCTTCTTCAATATGCACTTCACCAACATACACTGTTTCCTTGATTGAATTAGCTCTCACACCAATATTTGCGCCTAGTGCCTTTGTATTGAGGGCTATCTGAAAACGGCTTTGGCTAGGAAGTGTTCTGTGAATGTGGAGTTGGTGGCATGTGAAATCCGCATGTGGAGCACTGCTTTATGTGGGAAGCTCAGCAAGCTTCATTTCAGTCCTAGACACTCAAAGGGCATTAAGCCTAGAGTGTGAAAACTGAGTTTAATTGAGAGCTGCATGGAAGCCTTATGGTGTGTGAAGTTAGTGAGCCAAATGGAGTTGTTCTCCCACAAGAACCACTCGGCTGATTCTTCTTCAATATGCGCTTCACCAACATGCAGTGTTTCCTTGATTGAATTAGCTCTCACACCAATATTTGCACCTAGAACCTTTGTTTTGAGGGCTATCTGAAAAGGGCTTTGGCGCTGAAGTTGTCTGTGAATGTGGAGTTGGTGGCATGTGAAACCCGCATGTGGAGCACTGGTTTCTGTGGGAAGCTCAGCAAGCTTCATTTCAGTCCTAGATAATTCATTCAAAGGGCATTAAGCCTAGAGTGTGAAAACTGAGGTTCCTTGAGAGCTGCTTGGAAGCCTGATGGTGTGTGAAGTTAGTGAGCCAAATGGAGTTGTTCTCCCACAAGAACCACTCGGCTGATTCTTCTTTAATATGCGCTTCACCAACGTGCAGTGTTTCCTTGATTGAATTAGCTCTCACACCAATATTTGCGCCTAGAGCCTTTTTATTGAGGGCTATCTGAAAACGGCTTTGGCGCTGAAGTTGTCTGTGAATGTGGAGTTCGGGGCATGTGAAACCCGCATTTGGAGCCTTGGTTTATGAGGCAAGCTCACCAAGCTTCATTTCACTAACAGATAGTGCACTCAAAGGGCATTAAGCCTAGAGTGTGAAAACTGAGTTTCCTTGAGAGCTGCTTGGAAGCCTGATGGTGTGTGAAGTTAGTGAGCCAAATGCAGTTGTTCTCCCACAAGAACCACTCGGCTGATTCTTCTTCAATATGCGCTTCACCAACATGCAGTGTTTCCTTGATTAAATTACCTCTCACACCAATATTTGGGCCTAGAGCCTTTGCATTGAGGGCTATCTGAAAAAGGCTTTGGCGCTGAAGTTTTCTGTGAATGTGGAGTTCGTTGCATGTGAAACCCGCATGTGGAGCCTTGGTTTATGAGGCAAGTACACCAAGCTTCATTTCAGTAATAGTGCACTCAAAGGGCATTAAGTCTAGAGTGTGAAAACTGAGTTTCCTTGAGAGCTGCTTGGAAGCCTGATGATGTGTGAAGTTAGTGAGCCAAATGGAGTTGTTCTCCCACAAGAACCACTCGGCTGATTCTTCTTCAATATGCGCTTCACCAACGTGCAGTGTTTCCTTGATTGAATTAGCTCTCAAACCAATATTTGCGCCTAGAGCCTTTGTATTGAGGGCTATCTGAAAACGGCTTTGGCGCTGAAGTTGTCTGTGAATGTGGAGTTGGTGGCATGTGAAACCCGCATGTGGAGCATTGGTTTGTGTGGGATGCTCTAACAGGTTCATTCCTAGATATTGCACTCAAAGGGCATTAAGCCTAGAGTGTGAAAGCTGAGTTTCCTTGAGAGCTGCTTGGAAGCCTGATGGTGTGTGAAGTTAGTGAGCCAAATGGAGTTGTTCTCCCACAAGAACCACTCGGCTGATTCTTCTTCAATATGCGCTTCACCAACATACACTGTTTCCTTGATTGAATTAGCTCTCACACCAATATTTGCGCCTAGAGCCTTTGTATTGTGGGCTATCTCAAAACGGCTTTGGCTAGGAAGTTGTCTGTGAATGTGGAGTTGGTGGCATGTGAAACCCGCATGTGGAGCATTGGTTTGTGTGGGAAGCTCTACCAAGTTCATTCCTAGATAATGCACTCAAAGGGCATTAAGCCTAGAGTGTGAAAGCTGAGTTTCCTTCAGAGCTGCCTGGAACCCTGATGGTGTGTGAAGTTAGTGAGCCAAATGGAGTTGTTTTCCCACAAGAACCACTCGGCTGATTCTTCTTCAATATGCGCTTCACCAACATGCAGTGTTTCCTTGATTGAATTTGCTCTCACACCAATATTTGGGCCTAGAGCCTTTGTATTGAGGGCTATCTGAAAACGGCTTTGGCGCTGAAGTTGTCTGTGAATGTGGAGTTGGTGGCATGTGAAACCCGCATGTGGAGCCTTGGTTTATGAGGCAAGCTCACCAAGCTTCATTTCAGTAATAGATAGTGCACTCAAAGGCATTAATCCTAGAGTGTGAAAACTGAGTTTCCTTGAGAGCTGCTTGGAAGCCTGATGGTGTGTGAAGTTAGTGAGCCAAATGGAGTTGTTCTCCCACAAGAACCACTCAGCTGATTCTGCTTCAATATTTGCTTTACCAACATGCAGTGTTTCCTTGATTGAATTAGCTCTCACACCAATATTTGCGCCTAGAACCTTTGCATTGAGGGCTATCTGAAAATGGCTTTGGCTAGGAAGTGGTCTGTGAATGTGGAGTTGGTGGCATGTGAAACCCGCTTGTGGAGCATTGGTTTGTGTGGGAAGCTCACCAAGCTTCATTTCAGTCCTAGGCACTCAAAGGGCATTAAGCCTAGAGTGTGAAAGCTGAGTTTCCTTGATAGCTGCAAGGAAGCCTGATGGTGTGTGAAGTTAGTGAGCCAAAGGGAGTTGTTCTGCCACAAGAACCACTCGGCTGATTCTTCTTCAATATGTGCTTCACCAACATGCAGTGTTTCCTTGATTGAATTAGCTCCCACACCAATATTTGCGCCTGGAGCCTTTGTATTGAGGGCTATCTGAAAACGGCTTTGGCTAGGAAGTTGTCTGTGAATGTGGAGTTGGTGGCATGTGAAACCCGCATGTGGAGCATTGGTTTGTATGGGAAGCTCACCAAGCTTCATTTAAGTCCTAGATATTGCACTCAAAGGGCATTAAGCCTAGAGTGTGAAAACTGAGTTTCCTTGAGAGCTGCTTGGAAGCCTGATGGTGTGTGAAGTTAGTGAGCCAAATGGAGTTGTTCTCCCACAAGAACCACTCGGCTGATTCTTCTTCAATATGCGCTTCACCAACATGCAGTGTTTCCTTGATTGAATTAGCTCTCACACCAATATTTGCGCCTTGAGCCTTTGTATTGAGGGCTGTCTGAAGACGGCTTTGGTGCTGAAGTTGTCTGTGAATGTGGAGTTGGTGGCAAGTGAAACCCGCATGTGGAGCCTTGGTTTGTGTGGGAAGCTAACCAAGCTTCATTTCAGTCCTAGATAATGCACTCAAAGGGCATTAAGCCTAGAGTGTGAAAACTGAGTTTTCTTGAGAGCTGCTTGGAAGCCTGATGGTGTGTGAAGTTAGTGAGCCAAATGGAGTTGTTCTCCCACAAGAACCACTCGGCTGATTCTTCTTTAATATGCGCTTCAACAACGTGCAGTGTTTCCTTGATTGAATTAGCTCTCACACCAATATTTGCGCCTAGAGTCTTTGTATTGAGGGCTATCTAAAAATGGCTTTGGGGCTAGGAAGTTGTCTGTGAATGTGGAGTTGGTGGCATGTGAAACCCGCATGTGGAGCATTGGTTTGTTAGGGATGCTCTACCAGGTTCATTCCTAGATAATGCACTCAAAGGGCATTAAGCCTAGAGTGTGAAAGCTGAGTTTCTTTGAGAGCTGCTTGGAAGCCTGATGGTGTGTGAAGTTAGTGAGCCAAATGGAGTTGTTCTTCCACAAGAACCACTCGGCTGATTCTTCTTCAATATGCGCTTCACCAACATGCAGTGTTTCCTTGACTGAATTAGCTCTCACACCAATATTTTGCCTAGAGCCTTTGTATTGAGGGCTATTTGAAAACGGCTTTGGCGCTGAAGTTGTCTGTGAATGTGGAGTTGGTGGCATGTGAAACCCGCATGTGGAGCCTTTATTTTTGTGGGAAGTTCTACCAAGTTCATTCCTAGATAATGCACTCAAAGGGCATTAAGCCTAGAGTGTGAAAACTGAGTTTCCTTGAGAGCTGCTTGGAAGCCTGATGGTGTGTGAAGTTAGTGAGCCAAATGGAGTTGTTCTCCCACAAGAACCACTCGGCTGATTCTTCTTCAATATGCGCTTCACCAACATGCAGTGTTTCCTTGATTGAATTAGCTCTCACACCAATATTTGCGCCTAGAGCCTTTGTATTGAGGGCTATCTGAAAAGGGCTTTGGCTAGGAAGTTGTCTGTTAATGTGGAGTTGGTGGCATGTGAAACCCGCATGTGTAACACTGGTTTGTGTGGGAAGCTCACCAAGCTTCATTTCAGTCCTAGGCACTCAAAGGGCATTAAGCCTAGAGTGTTAAAACTGAGTTTCCTTGAGAGCTGCTTGGAAGCCTGATGGTGTGTCAAGTTAGTGAGCCAAATGGAGTTGTTCTCCCACAAGAACCACTCGGCTGATTCTTCTTCAATATGCGCTTCACCAACATGCAGTGTTTCCTTGATTGAATTAGCTCTCACACCAATATTTGCGCCTAGAGCCTTTGTATTGAGGGCTATCTGAAAACGGCTTTGGCGCTGAAGTTGTCTGTGAATGTGGAGTTGGTGGCATGTGAAACCCGCATGTGGAGCCTTGGTTTGTGTGGGAAGCTAACCAAGCTTCATTTCAGTCCTAGATAATGCACTCAAAGGGCATTAAGCCTAGAGTGTGAAAACTGAGTTTCCTTGAGAGCTGCTTGGAAGCCTGATGGTGTGTGAAGTTAGTGAGCCAAATGGAGTTGTTCTCCCAGAAGAACCACTCGGCTGATTCTTCTTCAATATGCGCTTCACCAACATGCAGTGTTTCCTTGATTGAATTAGCTTTCACACCAATATTTGCGCCTAGAGTCTTTGTATTGAGGGCTATCTAAAAATGGCTTTGGTTCTAGGAAGTTGTCTGTGAATGTGGAGTTGGTGGCATGTGAAACCGTCATGTGGAGCATTGGTTTGTTAGGGATGCTCTACCAAGTTCATTCCTAGATAATACACTCAAAGGGCATTAAGCCTAGGGTGTGAAAGGTGAGTTTCCTTGAGAGCTGCTTGGAAGCCTGATGGTGTGTGAAGTTAGTGAGCCAAATGGAGTTGTTCTCCCACAAGAACCACTCGGCTGATTCTTCTTCAATATGCGCTATACCAACATGCAGTGTTTCCTTGATTGAATTAGCTCTCACACCAATATTTGCGCCTAGAGCCTTTGCATTGAGGGCTATCTGAAAACGGCTTTGGCACTGAAGTTGTCTGTGAATGTGGAGTTGGTGGCATGTGAAACCCGCATGTGGAGCATTGGTTTGTATGGGAAGCTCACCAAGCTTCATTTAAGTCCTAGATAATGCACTCAAAGGGCATTAAGCCTAGAGTGTGAGAATTGAGTTTCCTTGAGAGCATGGAAGCCTGATGGTGTGTGAAGTTAGTGAGCCAAATGGAGTTGTTCTCCCACAAGAACCACTTGGCTGATTCTTCTTCAATATGCGCTTCACCAACATGCAGTGTTTCCTTGATTGAATTAGCTCTCACACCAATATTTGCGCCTTGAGCCTTTGTATTGAGGGCTATCTGAAAACGGCTTTGGCTAGGAAGTTGTCTGTGAATGTGGAGTTGGTGGCATGTGAAACCCGCATGTGGAGCCTTGGTTTGTGTGGGAAGCTCAGCAAGCTTCATTTCAGTCCTAGATAATGCACTCAAAGGGCATTAAGCCTAGAGTGTGAAAACTGAGTTTCCTTTAGAGCTGCTTGGAAGCCTGATGGTGTATGAAGTTAGTGAGCCAAATGAAGTTGTTCTCCCACAAGAACCACTCGGCTGATTCTTCTTCAATATGCGCTTAACCAACATGCAGTGTTTCCTTGATTGAATTAGCTCTCACACCAATATTTGTGCCTAGAACCTTTGTATTGAGGGCTATCTGAAAACGGCTTTGGCGCTGAAGTTGTCTGTGAATGTGGAGTTGGTGGCATGTGAAACCCGCATATGGAGCATTGGTTTGTGTGGGAAGCTCTACTAAGTTCATTCCTAGATATTGCACTCAATGGGTGTTGGGAGCACTGCACGAGTGCCCTGCTCTAAAATAATGACTGGTTCAAGGCCAGGAGGCAGCAGGAAGACAGGAGGTTACAGGTGAGGCGGATCTGCCTCCTTTCCAGGGCCTGGCCAGTCAGGTAGCACCCAGTGGACCCACGGGAATGCAAGTGATGGGAGTGAGAGCTGAAATTGCTGTGACAATATGTATAGTTATTGTTATTTTATAGGCTAGCCTGTTTTTGCAATTTTTGAAGCATAGAAAATGTAGCTGTTTCAGCCGCTTTTATAATTTTTACCTAGAGAAATTAAGGATGCTTTTATTAAAGAAAAATGTTTTTGATTATTGTTTTATTTATGGGGTTGCAAGGTCTATAGTTGTAGGGGGATTTAATATTTGTAATTTTTGTTTTTAGAATTATATTTTTTCCCTTGTAAACTATTTTCCCATCGAATAATGGGCAAGTTGTAAAAACAGAAATGTGGTAGGAATGTACTACTGATTAGCAGGTAATCGCATGTGCCTTGGCCTTGGAGTCCTGGCTGCTGCTCCATGGCTACTGTTGAAGAATGAATAATGGCTTGCTTTGAAGAATATGAATACAGTGTTTTAAAGAATTATCTCTGGGGACACCTGCTTAGCCCTGAAGTGCAGACGGAATGACCGAATGTCTGTACATGCCCCCTTAGTCTTGAAGTAAAAAAATAGAACAATTAGTTGCTTGTGCAGAAGCTTGTGAGGTGTCTGAGTAAATAAAAAGGACAGCTTTTTCTTGGGCTGTTGTGAGAACGCACCAAGTGTCAGTGTCTGTGTCTTTCTTTATTGCCAACTCCACGCACCCTTCCCGAGCTCCGAACTCTCTGCTGGAGCTGGACTCCGGCAAGTGGCGCCCAACGTGGGGCTTGACGAAGGTAAGTCTTTTTTTTTTTTTTTCTCTTTTGCTCTTTGCGGCGTGGATAGGACTTCACCCAGGGTGCTGCAGGCCCCCTGACAGAAGGTCAGGTTAGGAGGGGTGAATAGTCAGAACATTTCTTGAGAAGTTTTGTACCCTCTGTTGCTAAAGAGTAAAAACGGGACAATAAGATGCTGGACTCTATGTTTGGTATACGCTTGCAATGGGGAAATCTCAACTGAACTTGAGCTGTGGTTATGCAACAAGGTGGAGGAATCTACCATGGTGGGAGGGTTTGGGGAGGGGTGGGGAGAACCCAATTATCTATGTAACTGTGTCACATAATATAATGTAATTACTGAAGTTAAATAATAAATAATTAAAAAAAAAACAATACAGCTACAGATCTCATAGTTAAACAGCTAGCTTTTGAAAATGCTACTCCAATTTGTCAAACCTTAATTCAGCCAGTGAGAAGGACAGGAGTCTTGTCAGATTATGTTCGAGCTTGTGCTGAGGTAACTCCATCTTACATGCAAGGGTTAACTATTGCTGCAGCTCTTCAAGGTCAAACCGCTATTCAGATTTTAAAGAACATAAGAGGTAATCAAGGAAGTCAAAAAAGAAACAATTGTTATTGCTGTGGTGAAGTAGGGCATTTCAGCCACAGCTGTCCCACTAAAAAATTTGTCTCAAAATTTTAGACAGGAAAAAATGTATGTGGACACTTCTAAACCCAATTTAAATATTCCTCGCACTGTCTGTCCACGGTGTGAGAAGGGATTTCATTGGCAAAAGGCTTGTCAGTCTAAATTCCACAAGAATGGGACAGTTCTATTGCCTCGAAGTAAACGTAAATTGAGTAATCAGCCTGTACAGGGTCAGAAGCAGGGAAATGGGAGGCAGGCACAGTCCCATGACCCCAAAAATAAGAAGACATGTATGAATATCGGCTCTAGCATGTACAAAACTAAATTGATGGCTGCTACTTTAAGCACTGAGTTAAAGCAAAATAGGCATAAATGTTATAATTGCGGCAAATTGGGACATATGTGGAAAGATTGTAGGAAAGAAAATACCCAAAAATCTGGTAAACAAGTTATGGGTTATCTAAAGGCCTGCCACAACATAAGGACTTTGAACCATCCTGCCCACCTGGCAGGGCTTGAAACCTTTGCTATGCAAAAGTGAATGAATGCTAAATGTTTTAATTCTGATAAACTCAAATACCTTCAAAAGCAATGCCAAGCACCTCTTTTAGCTAGAAAATATGGCAATAATACTGCTAAGGATCACTGCCCTAAAATGTGTCCTAAATGTCAGAGAGCCATACATTGGGCAAAAGTATGTAAATGTAAATCTAAAATGGATTGTGATGGCCAGCGCCTGTGGTCAGGAAACTCCTGGCGGGGCCAGTCCCGGTTCCTGAACAATCAGAGGTTTGCAAAGCACCAACATCTAATCCAAGCTATGCCTATAGAAGAGTAACAGACTTAAAACCTGATACTGATAATTAAAAGTTGGTATCTTCCTTGGCAATGAATTATATTACCTATTGTTCATACCCCAACTGGATGCTTGTGACAACAAGGGCCTTTAGAGTGGCTACATCTTCTTCCATGAATAAAAAGGTTATTACTTCTTATTGTGCTTTGTTCTCCATTTTAATTATAAAAAGATTTCGTAGCAATAAACAGCTTTTTTGGTAAGGATGTAAATAATAATTTTCCCTCATAGCTTTAAACAGCTTACTTATTTAATATCCAAGGATGAAATAAGACAAATAGCACTATTACCCCTTGTGGGTATAGGAGATTAAATTAAATTGGGCCCATAGAAGAATACTTAACTTCTTGTACTTCATAAACAATATTAGTACAAAATTAACATCTTTTTAAAATTGTTAAATTTTATCTTGAATTTTTGAATTTTGTGAATATAACTCTCAAGGTATTATTTGAGGCATTGCTTTAAAAGTGTAACATTTACCCCAATATGAACTGGTATAAAAGTAACATCTAATTCACTGTTAAAATTTTTCCAGGTATGGGATGCACCATGTACTTTTATCTGCTATTTAGATAAAGAATAAATTCAAGTATACAAATGTGTTCTTGATGAAAAGGTTGTAGAGGAAAGTTCTTGGATAAAAGAAAAAGGACATGGCTTGTAAAATATTCTGTCTTATAGGAGAATGCCTATGTTAGACTGAAGCACTGAAGAGGACAAAATATTTACAAGATAAAGTTTGTTGAAGAAAGAATGAGAAAGCCATGGAGGTTGTGCAAGGAATACATCCTGTATGATTTATATTCAATATAATTAATCATATTCTCTACACACTGCAGCATTTTCTAAAATGTTCATCCTTGATGCATGGAATCTGATCATCTGTTATAGCAACAAAGTTTTAAAATCACATGTTATTATAACATCTTCTCTTAAATATTTTTATCTACCTAATGATTAAATTTTTCTAGTTAGCTCCAGCGAACTCCAGACCTGACTTTGCTGAAGTGTCTCAGAATATGATAAGATTCTATATCGAGGTATCAAGGTGATATTTGTATTTTCTGCCTTACAGTATTTTCATATTGCTTAAGATTGATAAAAGTTATGTATTTATTTTATAGGTACTTAAGTGATCACTTAATGCCAATAATTAAACCTAATCTATATTGTGTTATATAAAGAGATCTTATTTTAACTAGATATTATAAGCCCTGGCATCTAAATAATTCAGAAATTTCATTTCATAGATACAATAACTGAGTAGGCTTTTGGATTGTATTAAATATGCTGTCAGATGCCAAGTAGAGCAAAATTTTTTCATATCAAAATACTATTACAGAAAAAATTTTTTTCACAGAAGTTTAATTCAAATTTCTGTATTTCCAAAAGTTCTAGGACAGGGAATGCTTCACAACAATGTAAAGCAGGCCAAAAAGCAAGAAAAGGGCAAATGTTTATAGTTTTGTAAATATGTCCAGGTTGTTAACTGCATATCTTTTAAGCTAATTTATATTGCTAGAATAATTGAATTAGGATCTTCAGTAATGACCAAATTTTTCTTGCAAGGTTTCTATTCAGACTGAATTATCGTTGTAGAATTTTTACTTACTAAATATTAGTGAGTATTGCTATCACCAAGCTGGGTTTGGAAAGACTCTTTATAAATCTTAAATTTATCTGATATGATCTCTCATACACGTTATAACATTTTAGAGGCCTCAGTTGGAGGATAGTGGCCATCCTGTGTTTTAGAGCCTGGCTCGGTAGTCTGGGGAGGCCACCGTGATGATTAACATGGCCCCACTGCCAATCCTGGCTTCCTGGCTCACAGGATCTACACTGACCTCTGCCAATAAATAGGTATCTCATCATCCAAATTTGCTTGTTTTGAGTACTCATCTGGGACTCAAGAGGGTTGGATATAACATGACTTCTTGAGTCAGGGTCCATACAAGACATCGTTATGGCCCATTAGATTTTTAAAATTGAGTGAGTGTGGTGGCCACCTATGTCTGTCTTTCTGTACGTCTTTTGTCAAAATTGTTTGAAATTTTACTTATAGTCCTCTATAGTATGTAAAAAAATGTGTGTGTGTGTGTGTGTGTGTTTGCTGTTTGGCTTCAATGTTCCTTGATATTACATGAAATATAGATATACAGTAGATCTTAGTTTTATGTTGTTTTTTTTTTTTGCAGCTAGAGTTTTTATAAAAAAATTTTTTTAGTTGTTATCATATTGTTTGTGTTTACCGGTTAGGAAATGCTATACTTTTATTTGATTTTTGAAGTTTTTGTTACAGAAATATTATTTGAAAAAGCAGATGTACATGACTGAGATATTCCCTTGTCATCTTGGTAAGATCTTAATCATAATCCATTTTGTATTCTCCTCTATCTATACTTGTAAACCATCTGAACAACCATGGCAAACTCATGTTGCTACAGAAACAGTCATCTTCCGACGTTTGAGCTCCATGATTCGAGCCACTCGCAGAGAACTGCGCATCCTTCTACTAAATAATATAAAAAGGGGAGATGCTGGGGTCTGTGCAGTAGGTGTGGATGACACAAAGGTGTGAAGAAAACAGCTCCCCTGTGTGGCAAGGCCTGGTGAAAATCTCTCTCACCACCTTAGAAGAGGGCCTCCTTAATGTGCCACAGTGGGAACACTTGGGAGAAGACTTAAGGAGAGCCAATAACCAATGGCCTCTTCCCCCAGGGATAGGATAGCTCAATTGCTGATCTTACCCAGCTGCCATAGTTTATTTTCAGTTTAAAAGCCTTCAGAATGTCCCACTTGGTTTCTGATCATGGTAACAAAAGCACCATAGAGTTTTATCTTTTTGTTAATAATGCTGGTTAGGTAGGGATTCACTTAACTTGTGGAACAGATTTCTCTTTTTCAGAAAATTGGAATACAATCGAGCACCCGCTGGCTGTGGTGATGTGCGTGCCCACCTATTTTTCCAGACCAGCGGCAGTTAAAGAAGACCTGTCAGTCCTCCTATGACCAGAGCACGACTTCGGGGTTACCGCTGCCATTGTGACAGCAATAGCTACAGCTGCCACTACTGACGCCATGGCCATTGTGGCCCTAGTGACTGCTGTATTGGCGACTATGACTAAGCAGCCCTCTGTGGTTCTTCAGACACAGGAGCAGTTTAACCAACATGTTTGGACTGGCTTGCTAATTATGAACTTATGAGTGAACTTGATTTAAGAACAGGTGGACATGTTATCTGAGGAACTCTCAGTTTCCAACTTGCAGCTAATTTATGGAGAAGCTTTTTGGTTTATTTGTATGGGACTTGAAATGTTCTGTTTGATAATTTATACACTGATTGCTTGGGAAAGATTGTAACCATCTATGTCACCTGGGTTTACAATCTGTGGTCCGCTGGGGCACACATGGACTTGGGTTTCTGTCCCTTGGAGGGTTATTGTGCCTCGTGATCTTCCTGCATGTCTGGTTTATGTGCCTGAGACATCGGCAAGATAATGCCATTATGCAACAGGTCCTGATGGCCCTGGGAGCAGGGGCTTCCCCCAGGTATGGTTAAGCATGCTAGACTGGTAGTCAAAGACGGGTAAGTATCCGATAAGGCTTTACCAACCTAAGACAGGCACCGCGTTCACAGCTACGCGATTAGCCCATGACGGGTAAGGAGAGCCCTAAGTCGGAACACCTAAGACAGGCACGGTCTCTTGCTTATTAAAACAAAAAGGGGGAGATGTTGGGAGCACTGCACGAGTGCCCTGCTCTAAAATAATGACTGGTTCAAGGCCAGGGGGCAGCAGGAAGACAGGAGGTCACAGGTGAGGCGGATCTGCCTCCTTTCCAGGGCCTGGCCAGTCAGGTAGCACCCAGTGGACCCACGGGAATGCAAGTGATGGGAGTGAGAGCTGAAATTGCTGTGACAATAAGTATAGTTATTGTTATTTTATAGGCTAGCCTGTTTTTGCAATTTTTTGAAGCATAGAAAATGTAGCTGTTTCAGCCGCTTTTATAATTTTTAGCTAGAGGAATTAAGGATGCTTTTATTAAAGAAAAATGTTTTTGATTATTGTTTTATTTATGGGGTTGCAAGGTCTATAGTTGTAGGGGGATTTAATATTTGTAATTTTTGTTTTTAGAATTATATTTTTTCCCTTGTAAACTATTTTCCCATCGAATACTGGGCAAGTTGTAAAAACAGAAATGTGGTAGGAATGTACTACTGATTAGCAGGTAATCGCATGTGCCTTGGCCTTGGAGTCCTGGCTGCTGCTCCATGGCTACTGTTGAAGAATGAATAATGGCTTGCTTTGAAGAATATGAATACAGTGTTTTAAAGAATTATCTCTGGGGACACCTGCTTAGCCCTGAAGTGCAGACGGAATGACCGAATGTCTGTACATGCCCCCTTAGTCTTGAAGTAAAAAAATAGAACAATTAGTTGCTAGTGCAGAAGCTTGTGAGGTGTCTGAGTAAATAAAAAGGACAGCTTTTTCTTGGGCTGTTGTGAGAACGCACCAAGTGTCAGTGTCTGTGTCTTTCTTTATCGCCGACTACACGCACCCTTCCCGAGCTCTGAACTCTCGGCTGGAGCTGGACTCCGGGAAATGGGCATTAAGCCTAGAGTGTGAAAGCTGAGTTTCCTTGAAGGATGCTTAGAAGCCTGATGGTGTGTGAAGTTAGTGAGCCAAATGGAGTTGTTCTCCCACAAGAACCACTCGGCTGATTCTTCTTCCATATGCGCTTCACCAACATGCAGTGTTTCCTTGATTGAATTAGCTCTCACACCAATATTTGCGCCTAGAGCCTTTGTATTGAGGGCTGTCTGAAAACGGCTTTGGTGATGAAGTTGTCTGTGAATGTGGAGTTGGTGGCATGTGAAACCCGCATGTGGAGCCTTGGTTTGTGTGGGAAGCTCACCAAGCTTCATTTCAGTCCTAGATAAGGCACTCAAGGGGCATTAAGCCTAGAGTGTGAAAACTGAGTTTCCTTGAGAGCTGCTTGGAAGCCTGATGGTGTGTGATATTAGTTAGGCAAATGGAGTTGTTCTCCCACAAGAACCACTCGGCTGATTCTTCTTCAATATGCGCTTCACCAACATGCAGTGTTTCCTTGATTGAATTAGCTCTCACACCAATATTTGCGCCTAGAGCCTTTGTATTGAGGGCTCTCTGAAAACGGCATTGGCTAGGAAGTTGTCCGTGAATGTGGAGTTGGTGGCATGTGAAACCCGCATGTGGAGCCTTGGTTTGTGTGCTTTGCTCTATCAAGTTCATTCCTAGATAATGCACTCAAAGGGCATTAAGCCTAGAGTGTGAAAGCTGAGTTTCCTTGAGAGCTCTTGGAAGCCTGATGGTGTGTGAAGTTAGTGAGCCAAATGGAGTTGTTCTCCCACAAGAACCACTCGGCTGATTCTTCTTCAATATGCGCTTCACCAACATGCAGTGTGTCCTTGATTGAATTAACTCTCACACCAATATTTTGCTTAGAGCCTTTGCATTGAGGGCTATTTTAAAACGGCTTTGGCTAGGAAGTTGTCTGTGAATGTGGAGTTGGTGGCATGTGAAACCCGCATGTGGAGCATTGGTTTGTGTGGGAAGCTCTACCATGTTCATTCCTAGATAATGCACTCAAAGGGCATTAAGCCTTGAGTGTGAAAGCTGAGTTTCCTTGAGAGCTGGTTGGAAGCCTGATGGTGTGTGAAGTTAGTGAGCCAAATGTAGTTGTTCTCCCACAAGAACCACTCGGCTGATTCTTCTTCAATATGCGCTTCACCAACATGCAGTGTTTCCTTGATTGAATTAGCTCTCACAACAATATTTTGCCTAGAGCCTTTGCATTGAGGGCTATTTGAAAACGGCTTTGGCGCTGAAGTTGTCTGTGAATGTGGAGTTGGTGGCATGTGAAACCCGCATAAGGAGCATTGGTTTGTGTGGGAAGCTCACCAAGCTTCATTTCATTCCTAGATAATGCGCTCAAAGGGCATTAAGCCTTGAGTGTGAAAGCTGAGTTTCCTTGAAAGCTGCTTGGAAGCCTGATGGTGTGTGGAGTTACTGAGCCAAATGGAGTTGTTCTCCCACAAGAACCACTCGGCTGATTCTTCTTCAATATGCGCTTCACCAACATGCAGTGTTTCCTTGAATGAATTACCTCTCACACCAATATTTGCACCTAGAGCCTTTGTATTGAGGGCTATCTGAAAACGGCTTTGGCTAGGAAGTTGTCTGTGAATGTGGAGTTGGTGGCATGTGAAACCCGCATGTGCAATATTGGTTTTTGTGGGTTGCTCACCAAGCTTCATTTCAGTCCTAAGCACTCAAACAGCATTAAACATAGAGCGTGAAAACTGAGTTTCCTTGAGAGCTGCTTGGAAGCCTGATGGTGTGTGAAGTTAGTGGGCCAAATGGAGTTGTTCTCCCACAAGAACCACTCAGCTGATTCTTCTTCAATATGCGCGTCACCAACATGCAGTGTTTCCTTGATTGAATTAGCTCTCACACCAATATTTTGCCTAGAGCCTTTGCATTGAGGGCTATTTGAAAACGGCTTTGGCGCTGAAGTTGTCTGTGAATGTGGAGTTGGTGGCATGTGAAACCCGCATGTGGAGCATTGGTTTGTGTGGGAAGCTCACCAAGTTTCATTTAATTCCTAGATAATGCACTCAAAGGGCAATAAGCCTAGAGTGTGAAAACTGAGTTTCCTTGAGAGCTTCATGGAAGCCTAATGGTTGTGTGAAGTTAGTGAGCCAAATGGAGTTGTTCTCCCACAAGAACCACTCGGCTGATTCTTCTTCAATATGCGCTTCACCAACATGCAGTGTTTCCTTGATTGAATTATCTCTCACACCAATATTTGCGCCTAGAGCCAGAGCATTGAGGGCTATCTGAAAACGGCTTTGGCGCTGAAGTTGTCTGTGAATGTGGAGGTGGTGGCATGTGAAACCCGTATGTGGAGCCTTGGTTTGTGTGGAATGCTCTGCCAGATTCACCTCTAGATAATGCACTCAAAGGGCATTAAGCCTAGAGTGTGAAAATTGAGTTTCCTTGAGAGCTGCTTGGAAGCCTGATGATGTGTGAAGTTAGTGAGCCAAATGGAGTTGTTCTCCCACAAGAACCACTCGGCTGATTCTTCTTCAATATGCGCTTCACCAACATGCAGTGTTTCCTTGATTGAATTAGCTCTCACACCAATATTTGCGCCTAGAGCCTTTGTATTGAGGGCTCTCTGAAAACGGCTTTGGCGCTGAAGTTGTCTGTGAATGTGGAGTTGGTGGCATGTGAAACCCGCCTGTGGAGCATTGGTTTGTGTGGGAAGCTCTACCAAGTTTTTTCCTGGATAATGCACTCAAAGGGCATTAAGCCTAGAGTGTGAAAGCTGAGTTTCCTTGAGAGCTCTTGGAAGCCTGATGGTGTGTGAAGTTAGTGAGCCAAATGGAGTTGTTCTCCCACAAGAACCACTCGGCTGATTCTTCTTCAATATGCGCTTCACCAACATGCAGTGTTTCCTTGATTTAATTATCTCTCACACCAATATTTGCGCCTAGAGCCTTTGCATTGAGGGCTATCTGAAAACGGCTTTGGCGCTAAATTTGTCTGTGAATGTGGAGTTGGTGGCATGTGAAACCCGCATGTGGAGCATTGGTTTGTGTGGGATGCTCTACCAGGTTCATTCCTAGATAACGCACTCAAAGGGCATTAAACCTGGAGTGTGAAAACTGAGTTTCCTTGAGAGCTGGTTGGAAGCCTGATGGTGTGTGAAGTTAGTGAGCCAAATGGAGTTGTTTTCCCACAAGAACCCCTCGGCTAATACTTGTTCAACATGCGCTTCAGCAACGTGCAGTTTTCCTTGATTAAATTAGCTCTCACACCAATATTTGCGCCTAGAGCCTTTGTATTGAGGGCTATCTGAAAACAGCTTTGGCGCTGAAGTTGTCTGTGAATGTGGAGTTGGTGGCATGTGAAAACCGCATGTGGAGCATTGGTTTGTGTGGGATGCTCACCAAGCTTCATTTCACTCCTAGGCACTCAAAGGGCATTAAGTATAGAGTATGAAAACTGAATTTCCTTGAGAGTTGCTTGGAAGCTTGATTGTGTGTGAAGTTAGTGAGCCAAATGGAGTTGTTCTCCCACAAGAACCACTCGGCTGATTCTTCTTCAATATGCGCTTCACCACCGTGCAGTGTTGCTTGATTGAATTAACTCTCACACAAATATTTGTGCCTAGAGCTTTGCATTGAGGGCTATCTGAAAACGGCTTTGGCGCTGAAGTTGTCTGTGAATGTGGAGTTGGTGGCATGTGAAACCCGCATGTGGAGCATTGGTTTGTGTGCTTTGCTCTACCAAGTTCATTCCTAGATAATGCACTCAAAGGGCATTAAGCCTTGAGTGTGAAAGCTGAGTTTCCTTGAGAGCTTCATGGAAGCCTAATGGTTTTGTGAAGTTAGTGAGCCAAATATAGTTGTTCTCCCACAAGAACCACTCGGCTGATTCTTCTTCAATATGTGCTTCACCAACATGCAGTGTTTCCTTGATTGAATTAGCTCTCACACCAATATTTGCGCCTAGAGCCTTTGTATTGAGGGCTCTCTAAAAAGGGCTTTGGCGCTGAAGTTGTCTGTGAATGTGGAGTTGGTGGCATGTGAAACCCGCCTGTGGAGCATTGGTTTGTGTGGGAAGCTCTACCAAGTTTTTTCCTGGATAATGCACTCAAAGGGCATTAAGCCTAGAGTGTGAAAACTGAGTTTCCTTGAGAGCTGCTTGGAAGCCTGATGGTGTGTGAAGTTAGTGAGCCAGATGGAGTTGTTCTCCCACAAGAACCACTCGGCTGATTCTTCTTCAATATGCGCTTCACCAACAGGCAGTGTTTCCTTGATTGAATTAGCTCTCACACCAATATTTGCGCCTAGAGCCTTTGTATTGAGGGCTATCTGAAAACGGCTTTGGCGCTGAAGTTGTCTGTGAATGTGGAGTTGGTGGCATGTGAAACCCGCATGTGCAGCATTGGTTTGTGTGGGATGCTCACCAAGCTTCATTTCAGTCCTAGGTACTCAACGGGCATTAAGTCTGGAGTGTGAATATTGAGTTTCCTTGAGAGCTGCATGGAAGCCTGATTGTGTGTTAAGTTAGTGAGCCAAATGGAGTTGTTCTCCCACAAGAACCACTCGGCTGATTCTTCTTTAATATGCGCTTCACCAACATGCAGTGTTTCCTTGATTGAATTAGCTCTCACACCAATATTTGGGCCTTGAGCCTTTGTATTGAGGGCTATCTGAAAACGGCTTTGGCGCTGAAGTTGTCTGTGAATGTGGAGTTGGTGGCATGTGGAGGATTGGTTTGTGTCGGAAGCTCTACTATGTTGATTCCTACATAAAGCACTCAAAGGGCATTAAGCCTAGAGTGTGAAAGCTGAGTTTCCTTGAGAGCTGCTTGGAAGCCTGATGGTGTGTGAAGTTAGTGAGCCAAATGGAGTTGTTCTCCAACAAGAACCACTCGGCTTATTCTTCTTCAATATGCGCTTCCCCAACATGCAGTGTTTCCTTGATTGAATTAGCTCTCACACCAATATTTGCGCCTAGAGCCTTTGCATTGAGGGCTATTTGAAAACGGCTTTGACGCTGAAGTTGTCTGTGAATGTGGAGTTGGTGGCATGTGAAACGAGCATGTGGAGCCTTGGTTTTTGTGGTAAGCTCACCAAGCTTCTTTTCAGTCCTAGGCACTCAAAGGGCATTAAGCATATAGCATGAATATCGAGGTTGCTTGAGAGCTGCTTGGAAGCCTGATGGTGTGTGAACTTAATGAGCCAATTGTAGTTGTTCTCCCACAAGAACCACTTGGCTGATTCTTCTTCAATATGCGCTTCACCAACATGCAGTGTTTCCTTGATTGAATTGGCTCTCACACCAATATTTGCGCCTAGAGCCTTTGTATTGAGGGCTATCTGAAAACGGCTTTGGCGCTGAAGTTGTCTGTGAATGTGGAGTTGTTGGCATGTGAAACCCGCATGTGGAGCATTGGTTTGTGTGGGAAGCTCACCAATCTTCATTTCAGTTCTAGATAATGCACTCAAAGGGCATTAAGCCTTGAGTGTGAAAGCTGAGTTTCCTTTAGTGCTCTTGGAAGCCTGATGGTGTGTGGAGTTAATGAGCCAAATGTAGTTGTTCTCCCACAAGAACCACTCGGCTGATTCTTCTTCAATATGCGCTTCACCAAC
This sequence comes from Ochotona princeps, assembly GCF_030435755.1. Classification (NCBI taxonomy): domain Eukaryota; kingdom Metazoa; phylum Chordata; class Mammalia; order Lagomorpha; family Ochotonidae; genus Ochotona; species Ochotona princeps. Next base: position 25,171 of record NW_026697257.1, on the reverse strand, counting down.
ATGCAGTGTTTCCTTGATTGAATTAACTCTCACACCAATATTTTGCCTAGAGCCTTTGTATTGAGGGCTATCTGAAAACGGCTTTGGCTAGGAAGTGGTCTGTGAATGTGGAGTTGGTGGCATGTGAAACCCGCATGTGGAGCATTGCTTTGTGTGGGAAGCTCACCAAGCTTCATTTCAGTCCTAAGCACTCAAAGGGCATTAAGCATAGAGCATGAAAATCGAGGTTGCTTGAGAGCTGCTTGGAAACCTGATGGTGTGTGAACTTAATGAGCCAAATGTAGTTGTTCTCCCACAAGAACCACTTGGCTGATTCTTCTTCAATATGCGCCTCACCATCATGCAGTTTTTCCTTGATTGAATTAGCTCTCACACCAATATATTCACCTAGAGCCTTTGTATTGAGGGTTATCTGAAAACGGCTTTGGCGCTGAAGTTGTCTGTGAATGTGGAGTTCGTGGCATGTGAAACCCGCATGTGGAGGATTGGTTTGTGTGGGATGCTCCACCAGGTTCATTCCTAGATAATGCACTCAAAGGGCATTAAGTCTAGAGTGTGAAAATTGAGTTTCCTTGAGAGCTGCTTGGAAGCCTGATGGTGTGTGAAGTTAGTGAGCCAAATGGAGTTATTCTCCCACAGGAACCACTCGGCTGATTCTTCTTCAATATGCGCTTCACCAACATGCAGTGTTTCCTTGATTGAATTAGCTCTCACACCAATATTTGGGCCTAGAGCCTTCGCGTTGAGGGCTATCAGAAAACAGCTTTGGCGCTGAAGTTGTCTGTGAATGTGGATTTGGTGGCATATGAAACCCGCATGTGGAGCATTGGTTTGTGTGGGAAGCTCACCAAGCTTCAATTCAGTCCTAGATAATGCAAAGGGCATTATGAATAGAGCATGAAAATCGAGGTTGCTTGAGAGCTGCTTGGATGCCTGATGGTGTGTGAAGTTAGTGGGCCAAATGGAGTTGTTCTCCCACAAGAACCACTCGGCTGATTCTTCTTCAATATGCGCTTCACCAACATGCAGTGTTTCTTGATTGAATTAGCTCTCACACAAATATTTACGCCTAGAGCCTTTGTATTGAGGGCTATCTGAAAACGGCGTTGGCTAGGAAGTGGTCTGTGAATGTGGAGTTGGTGGCATGTGGAGCATTGGTTTGTGTGGGAAGCTCTACTATTTTGATTCCTAGATAATGCACTCCAAGGGCATTAAGCCTAGAGTGTGAAAGTTGAGTTTCTTGAGAGTTGCATGGAAGCCTGATGGTGTGTGAAGTTAGTGAGCCAAATTGAGTTGTTCTCCCACAAGAACCACTCGGCTGATTCTTCTTCAATATGCGCTTCACCAACATGCAGTGTTTCCTTGATTGAATTGGCTCTCACACCAATATTTGCGCCTAGAGCCTTTGCATTGAGGGCTATTTGAAAACGGCTTTGGCGCTGAAGTTGTCTGTGAATGTGGAGTTGGTGGCATGTGAAACCCGCATGTGGAGCATTGGTTTGTGTGGGATGCTCTACCAGGTTCATTCCTAGATAATGCACTCAAAGGGCATTAAACCTGGAGTGTGAAAACTGAGTTTCCTTGAGAGCTGCTTGGAAGCCTGATGGTGTGTGAAGTTAGTGAGCCAAATGGAGTTGTTCTCCCACAAGAACCACTCGGCTGATTCTTCTTCAATATGCGCTTCACCAACATGCAGTGTTTCCTTGATTGAATTAGCTCTCATACCAATATTTGCGCCTAGAGCCTTTGTATTGAGGGCTGTCTGAAAACGGCTTTGGCGCTGAAGTTGTCTGTGAATGTGGAGTTGTTGGCATATGAAACCCGCATGTGGAGCATTGGTTTGTGTGGGAAGCTCACCAAGCTTCATTTCAGTCCTAGATAATGCACTCAAAGGGCATCAAGCCTAGAGTGTGAAAACTGAGTTTCCTTGAGAGCTGCTTGGAAGCCTGATGGTGTGTGAAGTTAGTGAGCCAAATGGAGTTGTTCTCCCACAAGAACCACTCGGCTGATTCTTCTTCAATATGCGCTTCACCAACATGCAGTGTTTCCTTGATTGAATTAGCTCTCACACCAATATTTGGGCCTAGAACCTTTGCATTGAGGGCTATCTGAAAACGGCTTTGACGCTGAAGTTGTCTGTGAATGTGGAGTTGGTGGCACGTGAAACCCGCATGTGGAGCATTGGTTTGTGTGGGAAGCTCACCAAGCTTCATTTCAGGCCTAGATAATGCAAAGGGCATTATGAATAGAGCATGAAAATCGAGGTTGCTTGAGAGCTGCTTGGATGCCTGATGGTGTGTGAAGTTAGTGGGCCAAATGCAGTTGTTCTCCCACAAGAACCACTCGGCTGATTCTTCTTCAATATGCGCTTCACCAACATGCAGTGTTTCCTTGATTGAATTGGCTCTCACACCAATATTTGCGCCTAGAGCCTTTGCATTGAGGGCTATCTGAAAACGGCTTTGGCTAGCAAGTTGTCTGTGAATGTGGAGTTGGTGGCATGTGAAACCCGCATGTGGAGCCTTGGTTTCTGTGGGAAGCTCACCAAGCTTCATTTCATTCCTAGATAATGCACTCAAAGGGCATTAAGCCTAGAGTGTGAAAACTGAGTTTCCTTGAGAGCTGCTTGGAAGCCTGATGGTGTGTGAAGTTAGTGGGCCAAATGGAGTTGTTCTCCCACAAGAACCACTCGGCTGATTCTTCTTCAATATGCGCTTCACCAACATGCAGTGTTTCCTTGATTGAGTTAGCTCTCATACCAATATTTGCGCCTAGAGCCTTTGTATTGAGTGCTATCTGAAAACGGCGTTGGCTAGGAAGTGGTCTGTGAATGTGGAGTTGGTGGCATGTGGAGCATTGGTTTGTGTGGGAAGCTCTACTATTTTGATTCCTAGATAATGCACTCCAAGGGCATTAAGCCTAGAGTGTGAAAGTTGAGTTTCTTGAGAGTTGCATGGAAGCCTGATGGTGTGTGAAGTTAGTGAGCCAAATGGAGTTGTTCTCCCACAAGAACCACTCGGCTGATTCTTCTTCAATATGCGCTTCACCAACATGCAGTGTTTCCTTGATTGAGTTAGCTCTCATACCAATATTTGCACCTAGAGCCTTTGTATTGAGGGCTATCTGAAAACAGCTTTGGCACTGAAGTGGTCTGTGAATGTGGAGTTGATGGCATGTGAAACCCGCATGTGGAGCATTGGTTTGTGTGGGATGCTCTACCAGGTTCATTCCTAGATAATGCACTCAAAGGGCATTAAACCAGGAGTGTGAAAACTGAGTTTCCTTGAGAGCTGCTTGGAAGCCTGATGGTGTGTGAAGTTAGTGAGCCAAATGGAGTTGTTCTCCCACAAGAACCACTCGGTTGATTCTTCTTCAATATGCGCTTCACCAACATGCAGTGTTTGCTTGATTGAATTAACTCTCACAACAATATTTGCGCCTAGAGACTTTGCATTGAGGGCTATCTGAAAACGGCTTTGGCTAGCAAGTTGTCTGTGAATGTGGAGTTGGTGGCATGTGAAACCCGCATGTGGAGCCTTGGTTTGTGTGGGAAGCTCACCAAGCTTCATTTCATTCCTAGATAATGCACTCAAAGGGCATTAAGCCTAGAGTGTGAAAACTGAGTTTCCTTGAGAGCTGCTTGGAAGCCTGATGGTGTCTGAAGTTAGTGAGGCAAATGGAGTTGTTCTCCCACAAGAACCACTCGGCTGATTCTTCTTCAATATGCGCTTCACCAACATGCAGTGTTGCTAGATTGAATTAACTCTCACACCAATATTTGCACCTAGAGCCTTTGTATTGAGGGCTATCTGAAAACGGCTTTGGCTAGCAAGTTGTCTGTGAATGTGGAGTTGATGGCATGTGAAACCCACATGTGGAGCCTTGGTTTGTGTGGGAAGCTCACCAAGCTTCATTTCAGTCCTAGATAATGCACTCAAAGGGCATTAAGCCTGGAGTGTGAAAATTGAGTTTCCTTGAGAGCTGCTTGGAAGCCTGATGGTGTGTGAAGTTAGTGAGCCAAATGGAGTTGTTCTCCCACAAGCACCACTCGGCTGATTCTTCTTCAATATGCGCTTCACCAACATGCAGTGTTTCCTTGATTGAGTTACCTCTCACACCAATATTTGCACCTCGAGCCTTTGTATTGAGGGCTATCTGAAAACGGCTTTGGCTAGGACGTTGTCTGTGAATGTGGAGTTGGTGGCATGTGAAACCCGTATGTGGAGCATTGGTTTGTGTGGGAAGCTCACCAAGCTTCCTTTCAGTCCTAGGCACTCAAAGGGCATTAAGCATAGAGCATGATAATCGAGGTTGCTTGAGAGCTGCTTGAAAGCCTGATGGTGTGTGAACTTAATGAGCCAAATGGAGTTGTTCTCCCACAAGAACCACTCGGCTGATTCTTCTTCAATATGCGCTTCACCAACATGCAGTGTTTCCTTGATTGAATTAGCTCTCACACCAATATATTCACCTAGAGCATTTGTATTGAGGGTTATCTGAAAACGGCTTTGGCTAGGAAGTTGTCTGTGAATGTGGAGTTGGTGGCATGTGAAACCCGCATGTGGAGCATTGTTTTGTGTGGGATGCTCCACCACGTTCATTCCTAGATAATGCACTCAAAGGGCATTAAACCTAGAGTGTGAAAACTGAGTTTCCTTGAGAGCTGCTTGTAAGCCTGATGGTGTGTGAAGTTAGTGAGGCAAATGGAGTTGTTCTCCCACAAGAACCACTCGGCTGATTCTTCTTCAATATGCGCTTCACCCACATGCAGTGTTTCCTTGATTGAGTTAGCTCTCTCACCAATATTTGCGCCTAGAGCCTTTGTATTGAGGGCTATCTGAAAACGGCTTTGGCTAGGAAGTGGTCTGTGAATGTGGAGTTGGTGGCATGTGAAACCCGCATGTGGAGCCTTCTTTTGTGTGGGAAGCTCACCAAGCTTCATTTCAGTCCTAGATAATGCACAGAAAGGGCATTAAGCCTGGAGTGTGAAAATTGAGTTTCCTTGAGAGCTGCTTGGAAGCCTGATGGTGTGTGAAGTTAGTGAGCCAAATGGAGTTGTTCTCCCACAAGACCCACTTGGCTGATTCTTCTTCAATATGCGCTTCACCAACATGCAGTGTTTCCTTGATTGAATTAACTCTCACACGAATATTTGGGCCTAGAGCCTTTGCATTGAGGGCTATCTGAAAACGGTTTTGGCTAGGAAGTTGTCTGTGAATGTGGAGTTGGTGGCATGTGAAACCCGCATGTGGAGCATTGGTTTGTGTGGGAAGCTCACCAAGCTTCATTTCATTCCTAGATAATGCACTCAAAGGGCATTAAGCCTAGAGTTGAAAACTGAGTGTAGTTGAGAGCTGCTTGGAAGCCTGATGGTGTGTGAAGTTAGTGAGCCAAATGGAGTTGTTTTCCCACAAGAACCACTCGGCAGATTCTTCTTCAATATGCGCTTCACCAACATGCAGTGTTTCCTTGATTGAATTAGCTCTCACACCAATATTTGCGCCTAGAGCCTTTATATTGAGGGCTATCTGAAAACGGCTTTGGCTAGGAAGTGGTCTGTGAATGTGGAGTTGGTGGCATGTGAAACCTGCCTGTGGAGCCTTGGTTTGTGTGGGAAGCTCACCAAGCTTCATTTCAGTCCTGGGCACTCAAAGGGCATTAAACCTAGAGTGTGAAAACTGAGTTTCCTTGAGAGCTGCTTGGAAGCCTGATGGTGTGTGAAGTTAGTGAGCCAAAGGGAGTTGTACTCCCACAAGAACCACTCGGCTGATTCTTCTTCAATATGTGCTTCACCCACATGCAGTGTTTCCTTGATTGAGTTAGCTCTCTCACCAATATTTGCGCCTAGAGCCTTTGTATTGTGGGTTTTCTGAAAACAGCTTTGGCGCTGAAGTGGTCTGTGAATGTGGAGTTGGTGGCATGTGAAACCCGCATGTGGAAAATTGGTTTGTGTGGGAAGCTCACCAAGCTTCATTTCATTCCTAGATAATGCACTCAAAGGGCATTAAGCCTAGAGTGTGAAAACTGAGTTTCCTTGAGAGCTGCTTGGAAGCCTGATGGTGTGTGACGTTAGTGAGCCAAATGGAGTTGTTCTCCCACAAGAACCACTCGGCTGATTCTTCTTCAATATGCGCTTCACCAACATGCAGTGTTTCTTGATTGAATTAGCTCTCACACAAATATTTGCGCCTAGAGCCTTTGTATTGAGGGCTATCTGAAAACGGCGTTGGCTAGGAAGTGGTCTGTGAATGTGGAGTTGGTGGCATGTGGAGCATTGGTTTGTGTGGGAAGCTCTACTATGTTGATTCCTAGATAATGCACTCAAAGGGCATTAAGCCTAGAGTGTGAAAGTTGAGTTTCCTTGAGAGTTGCTTGGAAGCCTGATGGTGTGTGAAGTTAGTGAGCCAAATGGAGTTGTTCTCCCACAAGAACCACTCAGCTGATTCTGCTTCAATATGCGCTTCACCAACATGCAGTGTTTCCTTGATTGAATTGGCTCTCACACCAATATTTGCACCTAGAGCCTTTGTATTTAGGGCTATTTGAAAACGTCTTTGGCGCTGAAGTTGTCTGTGAATGTGGAGTTGGTGGCATGTGAAACCCGCATGTGGAGCATTGGTTTGTGTGGGATGCTCTACCAGGTTCATTCCTAGATAATGCACTCAAATGGCATTAAACCTGGAGTGTGAAAACTGAGTTTCCTTGAGAGCTGCTTGGAAGCCTGATGGTGTGTGAAGTTAGTGAGCCAAATGGAGTTGTTCTCCCACAAGAACCACTCGGCTGATTCTTCTTCAATATGCGCTTCACCAACGTGCAGTTTTGCTTGATTGAATTAGCTCTCACACCAATATTTGTGCCTAGAGCCTTTGTATTGAGGGCTATCTGAAAACGGCTTTGGTGCTGAAGTTGTCTGTGAATGTGGAGTTGGTGGCATGTGAAACCCGCATGTGGAGCATTGGTTTGTGTGGGAAGCTCACCAAGCTTCATTTCAGTCCTAGGCACTCAAAGGGCATTAAACCTAGAGTGTGAAATCTGAGTTTCCTTGAGAGCTGCTTGGAAGCCTGATGGTGTGTGAAGTTAGTGAGCCAAATGGAGTTGTACTCCCACAAGAACCACTCGGCTGATTCTTCTTCAATATGCGCTTCACCCACATGTAGTGTTTCCTTGATTGAGTTAGCTCTCACACCAATATTTGTGCCTAGAGCCTTTGTATTGAGGGCTATCTGAAAACGGCTTTGGCGCTGAAGTTGTCTGTGAATGTGGAGTTGTTGGCATGTGAAACCCGCATGTGGGGCCTTGGTTTGTGTGGGATGCTCTACCAAGTTCATTCCTAGATAATGCACTCAAAGGGCATTAAGCCTAGAGTGTGAAAACTGAGTTTCCTTGAGAGCTGCTTGGAAGCCTGATGGTGTGTGAAGTTAGTCAGCCAAATGTAGTTGTTCTCCCACAAAAACCACTCGGCTGATTGTTCTTCAATATGCGCTTCACCAACGTGCAGTGTTGCTTGATTGAATTAGCTCTCACACCACTATTTGGGCCTAGAGCCTTTGTATTGAGGGCTATCTGAAAACGGCTTTGGCTAGGAAGTGGTCTGTGAATGTGGAGTTGGTGGCATGTGAAACCCGCATGTGGAGCCTTGGTTTGTGTGGGAAGCTCACCAAGCTTCATTTCAGTCCTAGGTAATGCACTGAAAGGGCATTAAGCCTGGAGTGTGAAAATTGAGTTTCCTTGAGAGCTGCTTGGAAGCCTGATGGTGTGTGAAGTTAGTGAGCCAAATGGAGTTGTTCTCCCACAAGAACCACTCGGCTGATTCTTCTTCAATATGCGCTTCACCAACATGCAGTGTTTCCTTGATTGAATTAGCTCTCACACCAATATTTGCGCCTAGAGCCTTTGTATTGAGGGCTATCTGAAAACGGCTTTGGCGCTGAAGTTGTCTGTGAATGTGGTGTTGGTGGCATGTGAAACCCGCATGTGGAGACTTGTTTGTGTGGGATGCTCTACCAGATTCATTCCTGGATAATGCACTCAAAGGGCATTAAGCCTAGAGTGTGAAAGCTGAGTTTCCTTGAGAGCTTTATGGAAGCCTGATGGTGTGTGAAGTTAGTGAGCCAAATGGAGTTGTTCTCCCACAAGAACCACTCGGCTGATTCTTCTTCTATATGCGCTTCACCAACATGCAGTGTTTCCTTGATTGAATTAACTCTCACACCAATATTTGGGCCTAGAAACTTTGCATTGAGGGCTATCTCAAAACGGCTTTGGCGCTGAAGTTTTCTGTGAATGTGGAGTTGGTGGCATGTGAAACCCGCATGTGGAGCATTGGTTTGTGTGGGACGCTCACCAAGTTTAATTTCAGTCCTAGGCACTCAAGGGGCATTAAGCATAGAGCATGAAAATCGAGGTTGCTTGAGAGCTGCTTGGATGCCTGATGGTGTGTGAAGTTAATGAGCCAAATGGAGTTGTTCTCCCACAAGAACCACTCGGCTGATTCTTCTTCAATATGCGCATCACCAACATGCAGTGTTTCCTTGATTGAATTAGCTGTCACACCAATATTTGCGCCTAGAGCCTTTGTATTGAGGGCTATCTGAAAACGGCTTTGGCGATGAAGTTGTTTGTGAATGTGGAGTTGGTGGCATGTGAAACCCGCATGTGGAGCATTGGTTTGTGTGGGAAGCTCACCAAGCTTCATTTCAGTCCTAGATAATGCACTCAAAGGGCATTAAGTCTAGAGTGTGAAAGTTGAGTTTCCTTGAGAGTTGCTTGGAAGCCTGATGGTGTGTGAAGTTAGTGAGCCAAATGGAGTTGTTCTCCCACAAGAACCACTCGGCTGATTCTTCTTCAATATGCGCTTCACCAACATGCAGTGTTTCCTTGATTGAATTAGCTCTCACACCAATATTTGCGCCTAGAGCCTTTGCATTGAGGGCTATTTGAAAACGGCTTTGGCGCTGAAGTTGTCTGTGAATGTGGAGTTGGTGGCATGTGAAACCCGCATATGGAGCATTGGTTTGTGTGGGATGCTCTACCAGGTTCATTCCTAGATAATGCACTCAAAGGGCATTAAACCTGGAGTGTGAAAACTGAGTTTCCTTGAGAGCTGCTTGGAAGCCTGATGGTGTGTGAAGTTAGTGAGCCAAATGGAGTTGTTCTCCCACAAGAACCACTCGGCTGATTCTTCTTCAATATGCGCTTCACCAACGTGTAGTTTTGCTTGATTGAATTAGCTCTCACACCAATATTTGGGCCTAGAGCCTTTGTATTGAGGGCTATCTGAAAACGGCTTTGGCGCTGAAGTTGTCTGTGAATGTGGAGTTGGTGGCATGTGAAACCCGCATGTGGAGCATTGGTTTGTGTGGGAAGCTCACCAAGCTTCATTTCAGTCCTAGGCACTCAAAGTGCATTAAACCTAGAGTGTGAAAACTGAGTTTCCTTGAGAGCTGCTTGGAAGCCTGATGGTGTGTGAAGTTAGTGAGCTAAATGGAGTTGTACTACCACAAGAACCACTCGGCTGATTCTTCTTCAATATGCGCTTCACCCACATGTAGTGTTTCCTTGATTGAGTTAGCTCTCTCACCAATATTTGCGCCTAGAGCCATTGTATTGAGGGCTATCTGAAAACGGCTTTGGTGCTGAAGTTGTCTGTGAATGTGGAGTTGTTGGCATGTGAAACCCGCATGTGGAGCCTTGGTTTGTGTGGGATGCTCTACCAAGTTCATTCCTAGATAATGCACTCAAAGGGCATTAAGCCTAGAGTGTGAAAACTGAGTTTCCTTGAGAGCTGCTTGGAAGCCTGATGGTGTGTGAAGTTAGTCAGCCAAATGGAGTTGTTCTCCCACAAGAACCACTCGGCTGATTGTTCTTCAATATGCGCTTTCCAACATGCAGTGTTATCTTGATTGAATTAGCTCTCACACCAATATTTGTGCCTAGAGCCTTTGCATTGAGGGCTATCTGAAAAGCGCTTTGACGCTGAAGTTGTCTGTGAATGTGGAGTTGGTGGCATGTGAAACCCGCATGTGGAGCATTGGTTTGTGTGGGAAGCTCACCAAGCTTCATTTCAGTCCTAGGCACTCAAAGGGCATTAAACCTAGAGTGTGAAAACTGAGTTTCCTTGAGAGCTGCTTGGAATCCTGATGGTGTGTGAAGTTAGTGAGCCAAATGGAGTTGTACTCCCACAAGAACCACTCGGCTGATTCTTCTTCGAATATGCGCTTCACCAACATGCAGTGTTTCCTTGATTGAGTTAGCTCTCACACCAATATTTGTGCCTAGAGCCTTTGTATTGAGGGCTATCTGAAAACGGCTTTGGTGCTGAAGTTGTCTGTGAATGTGGAGTTGTTGGCATGTGAAACCCGCATGTGGGGCCTTGGTTTGTGTGGGATGCTCTACCAAGTTCATTCCTAGATAATGCACTCAAACGGCATTAAGCCTAGAGTGTGAAAACTGAGTTTCCTTGAGAGCTGCTTGGAAGCCTGATGGTGTGTGAAGTTAGTGAGCCAAATGGAGTTGTTCTCCCACAAGAACCACTCGGCTGATTCTTCTTCAATATGCGCTTCACCAACGTGCAGTGTTGCTTGATTGAATTAGCTCTCACACCACTATTTGGGCCTAGAGCCTTTGTATTGAGGGCTATCTGAAAACGGCTTTGGCTAGGAAGTGGTCTGTGAATGTGGAGTTGGTGGCATGTGAAACCCGCATGTGGAGCCTTGGTTTGTGTGGGAAGCTCACCAAGCTTCATTTCAGTCCTAGGTAATGCACTGAAAGGGCATTAAGCCTGGAGTGTGAAAATTGAGTTTCCTTGAGAGCTGCTTGGAAGCCTGATGGTGTGTGAAGTTAGTGAGCCAAATGGAGTTGTTCTCCCACAAGAACCACTCGGCTGATTCTTCTTCAATATGCGCTTCACCAACATGCAGTGTTTCCTTGATTGAATTAGCTCTCACACCAATATTTGGGCCTAGAGCCTTTGTATTGAGGGCTATCTGAAAACGGCTTTGGCTAGGAAGTTGTCTGTGAATGTGGAGTTGGTGGCATGTGAAACCCGCATGTGGAGCATTGTTTGTGTGCTATGCTCTACCAGATTCATTCCTGGATAATGCACTCAAAGGACATTAAGCCTAGAGTGTGAAAGCTGAGTTTCCTTGAGAGCTTTATGGAAGCCTGATGGTGTGTGAAGTTAGTGAGCCAAATGGAGTTGTTCTCCCACAAGAACCACTCGGCTGATTCTTCTTCTATATGCGCTTCACCAACATGCAGTGTTTCCTTGATTGAATTAACTCTCACACCAATATTTGGGCCTAGAACCTTTGCATTGAGGGCTATCTCAAAACGGCTTTGGCGCTGAAGTTTTCTGTGAATGTGGAGTTGGTGGCATGTGAAACCCGCATGTGGAGCATTGGTTTGTGTGGGACGCTCACCAAGTTTAATTTCAGTCCTAGGAACTCAAGGGGCATTAAGCATAGAGCATGAAAATCGAGGTTGCTTGAGAGCTGCTTGGATGCCTGATGGTGTGTGAAGTTAGTGAGCCAAATGTAGTTGTTCTCCCACAAGAACCACTCGGCTGATTCTTCTTCAATATGCGCATCACCAACATGCAGTGTTTCCTTGATTGAATTAGCTGTCACACCAATATTTGCGCCTAGAGCCTTTGTATTGAGGGCTATCTGAAAACGGCTTTGGCGATGAAGTTGTTTGTGAATGTGGAGTTGGTGGCATGTGAAACCCGCATGTGGAGCATTGGTTTGTCGTGGGAAGCTCACCAAGCTTCATTTCAGTCCTAGATAATGCACTCAAAGGGCATTAAGTCTAGAGTGTGAAAGTTGAGTTTCCTTGAGAGTTGCTTGGAAGCCTGATGGTGTGTGAAGTTAGTGAGCCAAATGGAGTTGTTCTCCCACAAGAACCACTCGGCTGATTCTTCTTCAATATGCGCTTCACCAACATGCAGTGTTTCCTTGATTGAATTAGCTCTCACACCAATATTTGCGCCTAGAGCCTTTGCATTGAGGGCTATTTGAAAACGGCTTTGGCGCTGAAGTTGTCTGTGAATGTGGAGTTGGTGGCATGTGAAACCCGCATATGGAGCATTGGTTTGTGTGGGATGCTCTACCAGGTTCATTCCTAGATAATGCACTCAAAGGGCATTAAACCTGGAGTGTGAAAACTGAGTTTCCTTGAGAGCTGCTTGGAAGCCTGATGGTGTGTGAAGTTAGTGAGCCAAATGGAGTTGTTCTCCCACAAGAACCACTCGGCTGATTCTTCTTCAATATGCGCTTCACCAACGTGTAGTTTTGCTTGATTGAATTAGCTCTCACACCAATATTTGGGCCTAGAGCCTTTGTATTGAGGGCTATCTGAAACGGCTTTGGCGCTGAAGTTGTCTGTGAATGTGGAGTTGGTGGCATGTGAAACCCGCATGTGGAGCATTGGTTTGTGTGGGATGCTCTACCAGATTCATTCCTGGATAATGCACTCAAAGGTTATTAAGACTAGAGTGTGAAAGCTGAGTTTCCTTGAGAGCTTCATGGAAGCCTGATGGTGTGTGAAGTTAGTGAGCCAAATGGAGTTGTTCTCCCACAAGAACCACTCGGCTGATTCTTCTTCAATATGCGCTTCACCAACATGCAGTGTTTCCTTGATTGAATTAACTCTCACACCAATATTTGCGCCTAGAGCCTTTGCATTGAGGGCTATCTCAAAACGGCTTTGGCGCTGAAGTTGTCTGTGAATGTGGAGTTGGTGGCATGTGAAACTCGCATGTGGAGCATTGGTTTGTGTGGGAAGCTCACCAAGTTTAATTTCAGTCCTAGATAATGCACTCAAAGGGCATTAAACCTGGAGTGTGAAAACCGAGTTTCCTTTAGAGCTGCTTGGAAGCCTGATGGTGTGTGAAGTTAGTGAGCCAAATGGAGTTGTTTTCCCACAAGAACCACTCGGCTGATTCTTCTTCAATATGCGCTTCACCAACATGCAGTTTTGCTTGATTGAATTAGCTCTCACACCAATATTTGCGCCTAGAGCCTTTGTATTGAGGGCTATCTGAAAACGGCTTTGGCTAGGAAGTTGTCTGTGAATGTGGAGTTGGTGGCATGTGAAACCCGCATGTGGAGCATTGGTTTGTGTGGGAAGCTCACCAAGCTTCATTTCAGTCCTAGGCACTCAAATGGCATTAAACCTAGAGTGTGAAAACTGAGTTTCCTTGAGAGCTGCTTGTAAGCCTGATGGTGTGTGAAGTTAGTGAGGCAAATGGAGTTGTTCTCCCACAAGAACCACTCGGCTGATTCTTCTTCAATATGCGCTTCACCCACATGCAGTGTTTCCTTGATTGAGTTAGCTCTCTCACCAATATTTGCGCCTAGAGCCTTTGTATTGAGGGCTATCTGAAAACGGCTTTGGCTAGGAAGTGGTCTGTGAATGTGGAGTTGGTGGCATGTGAAACCCGCATGTGGAGCCTTCTTTTGTGTGGGAAGCTCACCAAGCTTCATTTCAGTCCTAGATAATGCACAGAAAGGGCATTAAGCCTGGAGTGTGAAAATTGAGTTTCCTTGAGAGCTGCTTGGAAGCCTGATGGTGTGTGAAGTTAGTGAGCCAAATGGAGTTGTTCTCCCACAAGACCCACTTGGCTGATTCTTCTTCAATATGCGCTTCACCAACATGCAGTGTTTCCTTGATTGAATTAACTCTCACACGAATATTTGGGCCTAGAGCCTTTGCATTGAGGGCTATCTGAAAACGGTTTTGGCTAGGAAGTTGTCTGTGAATGTGGAGTTGGTGGCATGTGAAACCCGCATGTGGAGCATTGGTTTGTGTGGGAAGCTCACCAAGCTTCATTTCATTCCTAGATAATGCACTCAAAGGGCATTAAGCCTAGAGTTGAAAACTGAGTGTAGTTGAGAGCTGCTTGGAAGCCTGATGGTGTGTGAAGTTAGTGAGCCAAATGGAGTTGTTTTCCCACAAGAACCACTCGGCAGATTCTTCTTCAATATGCGCTTCACCAACATGCAGTGTTTCCTTGATTGAATTAGCTCTCACACCAATATTTGCGCCTAGAGCCTTTATATTGAGGGCTATCTGAAAACGGCTTTGGCTAGGAAGTGGTCTGTGAATGTGGAGTTGGTGGCATGTGAAACCTGCCTGTGGAGCCTTGGTTTGTGTGGGAAGCTCACCAAGCTTCATTTCAGTCCTGGGCACTCAAAGGGCATTAAGCCTAGAGTGTGAAAACTGAGTTTCCTTGAGAGCTGCTTGGAAGCCTGATGGTGTGTGAAGTTAGTGAGCCAAAGGGAGTTGTACTCCCACAAGAACCACTCGGCTGATTCTTCTTCAATATGTGCTTCACCCACATGCAGTGTTTCCTTGATTGAGTTAGCTCTCTCACCAATATTTGCGCCTAGAGCCTTTGTATTGTGGGTTTTCTGAAAACAGCTTTGGCGCTGAAGTGGTCTGTGAATGTGGAGTTGGTGGCATGTGAAACCCGCATGTGGAAAATTGGTTTGTGTGGGAAGCTCACCAAGCTTCATTTCATTCCTAGATAATGCACTCAAAGGGCATTAAGCCTAGAGTGTGAAAACTGAGTTTCTTGAGAGCTGCTTGGAAGCCTGATGGTGTGTGACGTTAGTGAGCCAAATGGAGTTGTTCTCCCACAAGAACCACTCGGCTGATTCTTCTTCAATATGCGCTTCACCAACATGCAGTGTTTCTTGATTGAATTAGCTCTCACACAAATATTTGCGCCTAGAGCCTTTGTATTGAGGGCTATCTGAAAACGGCGTTGGCTAGGAAGTGGTCTGTGAATGTGGAGTTGGTGGCATGTGGAGCATTGGTTTGTGTGGGAAGCTCTACTATGTTGATTCCTAGATAATGCACTCAAAGGGCATTAAGCCTAGAGTGTGAAAGTTGAGTTTCCTTGAGAGTTGCTTGGAAGCCTGATGGTGTGTGAAGTTAGTGAGCCAAATGGAGTTGTTCTCCCACAAGAACCACTCAGCTGATTCTGCTTCAATATGCGCTTCACCAACATGCAGTGTTTCCTTGATTGAATTGGCTCTCACACCAATATTTGCACCTAGAGCCTTTGTATTTAGGGCTATTTGAAAACGTCTTTGGCTAGAAAGTTGTCTGTGAATGTGGAGTTGGTGGCATGTGAAACCCGCATGTGGAGCATTGGTTTGTGTGGGATGCTCTACCAGGTTCATTCCTAGATAATGCACTCAAATGGCATTAAACCTGGAGTGTGAAAACTGAGTTTCCTTGAGAGCTGCTTGGAAGCCTGATGGTGTGTGAAGTTAGTGAGCCAAATGGAGTTGTTCTCCCACAAGAACCACTCGGCTGATTCTTCTTCAATATGCGCTTCACCAACGTGCAGTTTTGCTTGATTGAATTAGCTCTCACACCAATATTTGTGCCTAGAGCCTTTGTATTGAGGGCTATCTGAAAACGGCTTTGGTGCTGAAGTTGTCTGTGAATGTGGAGTTGGTGGCATGTGAAACCCGCATGTGGAGCATTGGTTTGTGTGGGAAGCTCACCAAGCTTCATTTCAGTCCTAGGCACTCAAAGGGCATTAAACCTAGAGTGTGAAATCTGAGTTTCCTTGAGAGCTGCTTGGAAGCCTGATGGTGTGTGAAGTTAGTGAGCCAAATGGAGTTGTACTCCCACAAGAACCACTCGGCTGATTCTTCTTCAATATGCGCTTCACCCACATGTAGTGTTTCCTTGATTGAGTTAGCTCTCACACCAATATTTGTGCCTAGAGCCTTTGTATTGAGGGCTATCTGAAAACGGCTTTGGCGCTGAAGTTGTCTGTGAATGTGGAGTTGTTGGCATGTGAAACCCGCATGTGGGGCCTTGGTTTGTGTGGGATGCTCTACCAAGTTCATTCCTAGATAATGCACTCAAAGGGCATTAAGCCTAGAGTGTGAAAACTGAGTTTCCTTGAGAGCTGCTTGGAAGCCTGATGGTGTGTGAAGTTAGTCAGCCAAATGTAGTTGTTCTCCCACAAAAACCACTCGGCTGATTGTTCTTCAATATGCGCTTCACCAACGTGCAGTGTTGCTTGATTGAATTAGCTCTCACACCACTATTTGGGCCTAGAGCCTTTGTATTGAGGGCTATCTGAAAACGGCTTTGGCTAGGAAGTGGTCTGTGAATGTGGAGTTGGTGGCATGTGAAACCCGCATGTGGAGCCTTGGTTTGTGTGGGAAGCTCACCAAGCTTCATTTCAGTCCTAGGTAATGCACTGAAAGGGCATTAAGCCTGGAGTGTGAAAATTGAGTTTCCTTGAGAGCTGCTTGGAAGCCTGATGGTGTGTGAAGTTAGTGAGCCAAATGGAGTTGTTCTCCCACAAGAACCACTCGGCTGATTCTTCTTCAATATGCGCTTCACCAACATGCAGTGTTTCCTTGATTGAATTAGCTCTCACACCAATATTTGCGCCTAGAGCCTTTGTATTGAGGGCTATCTGAAAACGGCTTTGGCGCTGAAGTTGTCTGTGAATGTGGAGTTGGTGGCATGTGAAACCCGCATGTGGAGACTTGTTTGTGTGGGATGCTCTACCAGATTCATTCCTGGATAATGCACTCAAAGGGCATTAAGCCTAGAGTGTGAAAGCTGAGTTTCCTTGAGAGCTTTATGGAAGCCTGATGGTGTGTGAAGTTAGTGAGCCAAATGGAGTTGTTCTCCCACAAGAACCACTCGGCTGATTCTTCTTCTATATGCGCTTCACCAACATGCAGTGTTTCCTTGATTGAATTAACTCTCACACCAATATTTGGGCCTAGAAACTTTGCATTGAGGGCTATCTCAAAACGGCTTTGGCGCTGAAGTTTTCTGTGAATGTGGAGTTGGTGGCATGTGAAACCCGCATGTGGAGCATTGGTTTGTGTGGGACGCTCACCAAGTTTAATTTCAGTCCTAGGCACTCAAGGGGCATTAAGCATAGAGCATGAAAATCGAGGTTGCTTGAGAGCTGCTTGGATGCCTGATGGTGTGTGAAGTTAATGAGCCAAATGGAGTTGTTCTCCCACAAGAACCACTCGGCTGATTCTTCTTCAATATGCGCATCACCAACATGCAGTGTTTCCTTGATTGAATTAGCTGTCACACCAATATTTGCGCCTAGAGCCTTTGTATTGAGGGCTATCTGAAAACGGCTTTGGCGATGAAGTTGTTTGTGAATGTGGAGTTGGTGGCATGTGAAACCCGCATGTGGAGCATTGGTTTGTGTGGGAAGCTCACCAAGCTTCATTTCAGTCCTAGATAATGCACTCAAAGGGCATTAAGTCTAGAGTGTGAAAGTTGAGTTTCCTTGAGAGTTGCTTGGAAGCCTGATGGTGTGTGAAGTTAGTGAGCCAAATGGAGTTGTTCTCCCACAAGAACCACTCGGCTGATTCTTCTTCAATATGCGCTTCACCAACATGCAGTGTTTCCTTGATTGAATTAGCTCTCACACCAATATTTGCGCCTAGAGCCTTTGCATTGAGGGCTATTTGAAAACGGCTTTGGCGCTGAAGTTGTCTGTGAATGTGGAGTTGGTGGCATGTGAAACCCGCATATGGAGCATTGGTTTGTGTGGGATGCTCTACCAGGTTCATTCCTAGATAATGCACTCAAAGGGCATTAAACCTGGAGTGTGAAAACTGAGTTTCCTTGAGAGCTGCTTGGAAGCCTGATGGTGTGTGAAGTTAGTGAGCCAAATGGAGTTGTTCTCCCACAAGAACCACTCGGCTGATTCTTCTTCAATATGCGCTTCACCAACGTGTAGTTTTGCTTGATTGAATTAGCTCTCACACCAATATTTGGGCCTAGAGCCTTTGTATTGAGGGCTATCTGAAAACGGCTTTGGCGCTGAAGTTGTCTGTGAATGTGGAGTTGGTGGCATGTGAAACCCGCATGTGGAGCATTGGTTTGTGTGGGAAGCTCACCAAGCTTCATTTCAGTCCTAGGCACTCAAAGTGCATTAAACCTAGAGTGTGAAAACTGAGTTTCCTTGAGAGCTGCTTGGAAGCCTGATGGTGTGTGAAGTTAGTGAGCTAAATGGAGTTGTACTACCACAAGAACCACTCGGCTGATTCTTCTTCAATATGCGCTTCACCCACATGTAGTGTTTCCTTGATTGAGTTAGCTCTCTCACCAATATTTGCGCCTAGAGCCATTGTATTGAGGGCT
Organism: Ochotona princeps; assembly: GCF_030435755.1. Classification (NCBI taxonomy): domain Eukaryota; kingdom Metazoa; phylum Chordata; class Mammalia; order Lagomorpha; family Ochotonidae; genus Ochotona; species Ochotona princeps. The sequence goes on along the minus strand of NW_026697257.1, from coordinate 7,015 downwards.
ATCTGAAAACGGCTTTGGTGCTGAAGTTGTCTGTGAATGTGGAGTTGTTGGCATGTGAAACCCGCATGTGGAGCCTTGGTTTGTGTGGGATGCTCTACCAAGTTCATTCCTAGATAATGCACTCAAAGGGCATTAAGCCTAGAGTGTGAAAACTGAGTTTCCTTGAGAGCTGCTTGGAAGCCTGATGGTGTGTGAAGTTAGTCAGCCAAATGGAGTTGTTCTCCCACAAGAACCACTCGGCTGATTGTTCTTCAATATGCGCTTTACCAACATGCAGTGTTATCTTGATTGAATTAGCTCTCACACCAATATTTGTGCCTAGAGCCTTTGCATTGAGGGCTATCTGAAAAGCGCTTTGACGCTGAAGTTGTCTGTGAATGTGGAGTTGGTGGCATGTGAAACCCGCATGTGGAGCATTGGTTTGTGTGGGAAGCTCACCAAGCTTCATTTCAGTCCTAGGCACTCAAAGGGCATTAAACCTAGAGTGTGAAAACTGAGTTTCCTTGAGAGCTGCTTGGAATCCTGATGGTGTGTGAAGTTAGTGAGCCAAATGGAGTTGTACTCCCACAAGAACCACTCGGCTGATTCTTCTTCAATATGCGCTTCACCAACATGCAGTGTTTCCTTGATTGAGTTAGCTCTCACACCAATATTTGTGCCTAGAGCCTTTGTATTGAGGGCTATCTGAAAACGGCTTTGGTGCTGAAGTGGTCTGTGAATGTGGAGTTGTTGGCATGTGAAACCCGCATGTGGGGCCTTGGTTTGTGTGGGATGCTCTACCAAGTTCATTCCTAGATAATGCACTCAAACGGCATTAAGCCTAGAGTGTGAAAACTGAGTTTCCTTGAGAGCTGCTTGGAAGCCTGATGGTGTGTGAAGTTAGTGAGCCAAATGGAGTTGTTCTCCCACAAGAACCACTCGGCTGATTCTTCTTCAATATGCGCTTCACCAACGTGCAGTGTTGCTTGATTGAATTAGCTCTCACACCACTATTTGGGCCTAGAGCCTTTGTATTGAGGGCTATCTGAAAACGGCTTTGGCTAGGAAGTGGTCTGTGAATGTGGAGTTGGTGGCATGTGAAACCCGCATGTGGAGCCTTGGTTTGTGTGGGAAGCTCACCAAGCTTCATTTCAGTCCTAGGTAATGCACTGAAAGGGCATTAAGCCTGGAGTGTGAAAATTGAGTTTCCTTGAGAGCTGCTTGGAAGCCTGATGGTGTGTGAAGTTAGTGAGCCAAATGGAGTTGTTCTCCCACAAGAACCACTCGGCTGATTCTTCTTCAATATGCGCTTCACCAACATGCAGTGTTTCCTTGATTGAATTAGCTCTCACACCAATATTTGGGCCTAGAGCCTTTGTATTGAGGGCTATCTGAAAACGGCTTTGGCGCTGAAGTTGTCTGTGAATGTGGAGTTGGTGGCATGTGAAACCCGCATGTGGAGCCTTGTTTGTGTGCTATGCTCTACCAGATTCATTCCTGGATAATGCACTCAAAGGACATTAAGCCTAGAGTGTGAAAGCTGAGTTTCCTTGAGAGCTTTATGGAAGCCTGATGGTGTGTGAAGTTAGTGAGCCAAATGGAGTTGTTCTCCCACAAGAACCACTCGGCTGATTCTTCTTCTATATGCGCTTCACCAACATGCAGTGTTTCCTTGATTGAATTAACTCTCACACCAATATTTGGGCCTAGAACCTTTGCATTGAGGGCTATCTCAAAACGGCTTTGGCGCTGAAGTTTTCTGTGAATGTGGAGTTGGTGGCATGTGAAACCCGCATGTGGAGCATTGGTTTGTGTGGGACGCTCACCAAGTTTAATTTCAGTCCTAGGAACTCAAGGGGCATTAAGCATAGAGCATGAAAATCGAGGTTGCTTGAGAGCTGCTTGGATGCCTGATGGTGTGTGAAGTTAATGAGCCAAATGTAGTTGTTCTCCCAGAAGAACCACTCGGCTGATTCTTCTTCAATATGCGCATCACCAACATGCAGTGTTTCCTTGATTGAATTAGCTGTCACACCAATATTTGCGCCTAGAGCCTTTGTATTGAGGGCTATCTGAAAACGGCTTTGGCGATGAAGTTGTTTGTGAATGTGGAGTTGGTGGCATGTGAAACCCGCATGTGGAGCATTGGTTTGTGTGGGAAGCTCACCAAGCTTCATTTCAGTCCTAGATAATGCACTCAAAGGGCATTAAGTCTAGAGTGTGAAAGTTGAGTTTCCTTGAGAGTTGCTTGGAAGCCTGATGGTGTGTGAAGTTAGTGAGCCAAATGGAGTTGTTCTCCCACAAGAACCACTCGGCTGATTCTTCTTCAATATGCGCTTCACCAACATGCAGTGTTTCCTTGATTGAATTAGCTCTCACACCAATATTTGCGCCTAGAGCCTTTGCATTGAGGGCTATTTGAAAACGGCTTTGGCGCTGAAGTTGTCTGTGAATGTGGAGTTGGTGGCATGTGAAACCCGCATATGGAGCATTGGTTTGTGTGGGATGCTCTACCAGGTTCATTCCTAGATAATGCACTCAAAGGGCATTAAACCTGGAGTGTGAAAACTGAGTTTCCTTGAGAGCTGCTTGGAAGCCTGATGGTGTGTGAAGTTAGTGAGCCAAATGGAGTTGTTCTCCCACAAGAACCACTCGGCTGATTCTTCTTCAATATGCGCTTCACCAACGTGTAGTTTTGCTTGATTGAATTAGCTCTCACACCAATATTTGGGCCTAGAGCCTTTGTATTGAGGGCTATCTGAAAACGGCTTTGGCGCTGAAGTTGTCTGTGAATGTGGAGTTGGTGGCATGTGAAACCCGCATGTGGAGCATTGGTTTGTGTGGGAAGCTCACCAAGCTTCATTTCAGTCCTAGGCACTCAAAGGGCATTAAACCTAGAGTGTGAAAACTGAGTTTCCTTGAGAGCTGCTTGGAAGCCTGATGGTGTGTGAAGTTAGTGAGCTAAATGGAGTTGTACTCCCACAAGAACCACTCGGCTGATTCTTCTTCAATATGCGCTTCACCCACATGTAGTGTTTCCTTGATTGAGTTAGCTCTCTCACCAATATTTGCGCCTAGAGCCATTGTATTGAGGGCTATCTGAAAACGGCTTTGGTGCTGAAGTTGTCTGTGAATGTGGAGTTGTTGGCATGTGAAACCCGCATGTGGAGCCTTGGTTTGTGTGGGATGCTCTACCAAGTTCATTCCTAGATAATGCACTCAAAGGGCATTAAGCCTAGAGTGTGAAAACTGAGTTTCCTTGAGAGCTGCTTGGAAGCCTGATGGTGTGTGAAGTTAGTCAGCCAAATGGAGTTGTTCTCCCACAAGAACCACTCGGCTGATTGTTCTTCAATATGCGCTTTACCAACATGCAGTGTTATCTTGATTGAATTAGCTCTCACACCAATATTTGTGCCTAGAGCCTTTGCATTGAGGGCTATCTGAAAAGCGCTTTGACGCTGAAGTTGTCTGTGAATGTGGAGTTGGTGGCATGTGAAACCCGCATGTGGAGCATTGGTTTGTGTGGGAAGCTCACCAAGCTTCATTTCAGTCCTAGATAATGCACTCAAAGGGCATTAAGCCTAGAGTGTGAAAACTGAGTTTCTTTGACGGCTCTTGGAAGCAGATGGTGTGTGGAGTTAATGAGCCAAATGTAGTTGTTCTCCCACAAGAACCACTCGGCTGATTCTTCTTCAATATGTGCTTCACCAACATGCAGTGTTTCCTTGATTGAATTAACTCTCACACCAATATTTGCACCTAGAGCCTTTGTATTGAGGGCTATCTGAAAACGGCTTTGGCTAGGAAGTGGTCTGTGAATGTGGAGTTGGTGGCATGTGAAACCCGCATGTGGAGCCTTGGTTTGTGTGGGAAGCTCACCATGCTTCATTTCAGTCCTAGATAATGCACTGAAAGGGCATTAAGCCTGGAGTGTGAAAATTGAGTTTCCTTGAGAGCTGCTTGGAAGCCTGATGGTGTGTGAAGTTAGTGAGCCAAATGGAGTTGTTCTCCCAGAAGAACCACTCGGCTGATTCTTCTTCAATATGCGCTTCACCCACATGTAGTGTTTCCTTGATTGAGTTAGCTCTCTCACCAATATTTGCGCCTAGAGCCTTTGTATTGAGGGCTATCTGAAAACGGCTTTGGTGCTGAAGTTGTCTGTGAATGTGGAGTTGTTGGCATGTGAAACCCGCATGTGGGGCCTTGGTTTGTGTGGGATGCTCTACCAAGTTCATTCCTAGATAATGCACTCAAAGGGCATTAAGCCTAGAGTGTGAAAACTGAGTTTCCTTGAGAGCTGCTTGGAAGCCTGATGGTGTGTGAAGTTAGTCAGCCAAATGTAGTTGTTCTCCCACAAGAACCACTCGGCTGATTGTTCTTCAATATGCGCTTTACCAACATGCAGTGTTTCCTTGATTGAATTAGCTCTCACACCAATATTTGTGCCTAGAGCCTTGGCATTGAGGGCTATCTGAAAAGCGCTTTGACGCTGAAGTTGTCTGTGAATGTGGAGTTGGTGGCATGTGAAACCCGCATGTGGAGCATTGGTTTGTGTGGGAAGCTCACCAAGCTTCATTTCAGTCCTAGATAATGCCCTCAAAGGGCATTAAGCCTTGAGTGTGAAAGCTGAGTTTCCTTGAGGGCTCTTGGAAGCAGATGGTGTGTGGAGTTAATGAGCCAAATGTAGTTGTTCTCCCACAAGAACCACTCGGCTGATTCTTCTTCAATATGCGCTTCACCAACATGCAGTGTTTCCTTGATTGAATTAACTCTCACACCAATATTTGTGCCTAGAGCCTTTGTATTGAGGGCTATCTGAAAACGGCTTTGGCGCTGAAGTTGTCTGTGAACGTGGAGTTGGTGGCATGTGAAACCCGCATGTGGAGCATTGGTTTGTGTGGGAAGCTCACCAAGCTTCATTTCAGTCCTAGGCACTCAAAGGGCATTGAGCATAGAGCATGATAATCGAGGTTGCTTGAGAGCTGCTTGGAAGCCTGATGGTGTGTGAAGTTAGTGAGCCAAATGGAGTTGTTCTCCCACAAGAACCACTCGGCTGATTCTTCTTCAATATGCGCTTCACCAACATGCAGTGTTTCCTTGATTGAATTAGCTCTCACACCAATATTTGGGCCTAGAGCCTTTGTATTGAGGGCTATCTGAAAACGGCTTTGGCGCTGAAGTTGTCTGTGAATGTGGAGTTGGTGGCATGTGAAACCCGCATGTGGAGCCTTGTTTGTGTGCTATGCTCTACCAGATTCATTCCTGGATAATGCACTCAAAGGACATTAAGCCTAGAGTGTGAAAGCTGAGTTTCCTTGAGAGCTTTATGGAAGCCTGATGGTGTGTGAAGTTAGTGAGCCAAATGGAGTTGTTCTCCCACAAGAACCACTCGGCTGATTCTTCTTCTATATGCGCTTCACCAACATGCAGTGTTTCCTTGATTGAATTAACTCTCACACCAATATTTGGGCCTAGAACCTTTGCATTGAGGGCTATCTCAAAACGGCTTTGGCGCTGAAGTTTTCTGTGAATGTGGAGTTGGTGGCATGTGAAACCCGCATGTGGAGCATTGGTTTGTGTGGGACGCTCACCAAGTTTAATTTCAGTCCTAGGCACTCAAGGGGCATTAAGCATAGAGCATGAAAATCGAGGTTGCTTGAGAGATGCTTGGATGCCTGATGGTGTGTGAAGTTAATGAGCCAAATGTAGTTGTTCTCCCACAAGAACCACTCGGCTGATTCTTCTTCAATATGCGCATCACCAACATGCAGTGTTTCCTTGATTGAATTAGCTGTCACACCAATATTTGCGCCTAGAGCCTTTGTATTGAGGGCTATCTGAAAACGGCTTTGGCGATGAAGTTGTTTGTGAATGTGGAGTTGGTGGCATGTGAAACCCGCATGTGGAGCATTGGTTTGTGTGGGAAGCTCACCAAGCTTCATTTCAGTCCTAGATAATGCACTCAAAGGGCATTAAGTCTAGAGTGTGAAAGTTGAGTTTCCTTGAGAGTTGCTTGGAAGCCTGATGGTGTGTGAAGTTAGTGAGCCAAATGGAGTTGTTCTCCCACAAGAACCACTCGGCTGATTCTTCTTCAATATGCGCTTCACCAACATGCAGTGTTTCCTTGATTGAATTAGCTCTCACACCAATATTTGCGCCTAGAGCCTTTGCATTGAGGGCTATTTGAAAACGGCTTTGGCGCTGAAGTTGTCTGTGAATGTGGAGTTGGTGGCATGTGAAACCCGCATATGGAGCATTGGTTTGTGTGGGATGCTCTACCAGGTTCATTCCTAGATAATGCACTCAAAGGGCATTAAACCTGGAGTGTGAAAACTGAGTTTCCTTGAGAGCTGCTTGGAAGCCTGATGGTGTGTGAAGTTAGTGAGCCAAATGGAGTTGTTCTCCCACAAGAACCACTCGGCTGATTCTTCTTCAATATGCGCTTCACCAACGTGTAGTTTTGCTTGATTGAATTAGCTCTCACACCAATATTTGGGCCTAGAGCCTTTGTATTGAGGGCTATCTGAAAACGGCTTTGGCGCTGAAGTTGTCTGTGAATGTGGAGTTGGTGGCATGTGAAACACGCATGTGGAGCCATTATCGGTTTGTGTGGGAAGCTCACCAAGCTTCATTTCAGTCCTAGGCACTCAAAGGGCATTAAACCTAGAGTGTGAAAACTGAGTTTCCTTGAGAGCTGCTTGGAAGCCTGATGGTGTGTGAAGTTAGTGAGCTAAATGGAGTTGTACTCCCACAAGAACCACTCGGCTGATTCTTCTTCAATATGCGCTTCACCCACATGTAGTGTTTCCTTGATTGAGTTAGCTCTCTCACCAATATTTGCGCCTAGAGCCATTGTATTGAGGGCTATCTGAAAACGGCTTTGGTGCTGAAGTTGTCTGTGAATGTGGAGTTGTTGGCATGTGAAACCCGCATGTGGAGCCTTGGTTTGTGTGGGATGCTCTACCAAGTTCATTCCTAGATAATGCACTCAAAGGGCATTAAGCCTAGAGTGTGAAAAGAAACTGAGTTTCTAGTC
>NW_026697256.1:0-43953 GCF_030435755.1 Ochotona princeps | reverse complement strand
TATGCCCTTCACCAACATGCAGTGTTTCCTTGATTGAATTAGCTTTCACACCAATATTTGCGTCTAGAGCCTTTGCATTGAGGGCTATCTGAAAACGGCTGTGGCGCTGAAGTTGCCTGTGAATGTGGAGTTGGTGGCATGTGAAACCCGCATGTGGAGCATTCGTTTGTGTGGGATGCTCTACCAGGTTCATTCCTAGATAATGCACTCAAAGGGCAATAAGAATAGAGTGTGAAAACTGAGTTTCCTTGAGAGCTGCTTGGAAGCCTGATGGTGTGTGAAGTTAGTGAGCCAAATGGAGTTGTTCTCCCACAAGAACCACTCGGCTGATCCTTCTTCAATATGCCCTTCACCAACATGCAGTGTTTCCTTGATTGAATTAGCTCTCACACCAATATTTGCGTCTAGAACCTTTGCATTGAGGGCTATCTGAAAACGGCTGTGGCGCTGAAGTTGCCTGTGAATGTGGAGTTGGTGGCATGTGAAACCCGCATGTGGAGCATTCGTTTGTGTGGGATGCTCTACCAGGTTCATTTCAGTCCTAGCCATACAAAGGGCACTAAGCATAGAGTGTGAAAACTGAGTTTCTTTGAGAGCTGCTTGGAAGCCTGATGGTGTGTGAAGTTAGTGAGCCAAATGGAGTTGTTCTCCCACAAGAACCACTCTGCTGATCCTTCTTCAATACGCCCTTCACCAACATGCAGTGTTTCCTTGATTGAATTAGCTCTCACACCAATATTTGCGTCTAGAGCCTTTGGATTGAGGGCTATCTGAAAATGGCTGTTGTGCTGAAGTTGCCTGAGAATGTGGAGTTGATGGCATGTGAAACCCGCATGTGGAGCATTTGTTTGTGTGGGATGCTCTACCAGGTTCATTTAAGTCGAAGCCATACAAAGGGCACTAAGCATAGAGTGTGAAAACTGAGTTTCCTTGAGAGCTGCTTGGAAGCCTGATGGTGTGTGAAGTTAGTGAGCCAAATGAAGTTGTTCTCCCACAAGAACCACTCGGCTGATCCTTCTTCAATATGCCCTTCAACAACATGCAGTGTTTCCTTGATTGAATTAGCTCTCACACCAATATTTGCGTCTAGAGCCTTTGCATTGAGGGCTATCTGAAAACGGCTGTGGCGCTGAAGTTGCCTGTGAATGTGGAGTTGGTGGCATGTGAAACCCGCATGTGGAGCATTCGTTTGTGTGGGATGCTGACCAAGCTTCATTTCAGTCCTAGGCACACAAAGAGCACTAAGCATAGAGTGTGAAAACTGAGTTTCCTTGAGAGCTGCTTGGAAGCCTGATGGTGTGTGAAGTTAGTGAGCCAAATGGAGTTGTTCTCCCACAAGAACCACTCGGCTGATCCTTCTTCAATATGCCCTTCACCAACATGCAGTGTTTCCTTGATTGAATTAGCTCTCACACCAATATTTACGTCTAGAGCCTTTGCTTTGAGGGCTATCTGAAAACGGCTGTGGCGCTGAAGTTGCCTGTGAATGTGGAGTTGGTGGCATGTGAAACCCGCATGTGGAGCATTCGTTTGTGTGGGATGCTCTACCAGGTTCATTCCTAGATAATGCACTCAAAGGGCACTAAGCATAGAGTGTGAAAACTGAGTTTCCTTGAGAGCTGCTTGGAAGCCTGATGGTGTGTGAATTTAGTGAGCCAAATGGAGTTGTTCTCCCACAAGAACCACTCGGCTGATCTTTCTTCAATATGCCCTTCACCAACATGCAGTGTTTCCTTGATTGAATTAGCTCTCACACCAATATTTGCATCTAGAGCCTTTGCATTGAGGGCTATCTGAAAACGGCTGTGGCGCTGAAGTTGCCTGTGAATGTGGAGTTGGTGGCATGCGAAACCCGCATGTGGAACATTCGTTTGTGTGGGATGCTCTCCAAGCTTCATTTCAGTCCTAGCCCCTCAAAGGGCACTAAGCATAGAGTGTGAAAACTGAGTTTCCTTGAGCGCTGCTTGGAAGCCTGATGGTGTGTGACGTTAGTGAGCCAAATGGAGTTGTTCTCCCACAAGAACCACTCGGCTGATCCTTCTTCAATATGCCCTTCACCAACATGCAGTGTTTCCTTGATTGAATTAGCTCTCACACCAATATTTGCGTCTAGAGCCTTTGCATTGAGGGCTATCTGAAAACGGCTGTGGCGCTGAAGTTGCCTGTGAATGTGGAGTTGGTGGCATGTGAAACCCGCATGTGGAGCATTCGTTTGTGTGGGTTGCTCTACCAGGTTCATTTCAGTCCTAGCCATACAAAGGGCACTAAGCATAGAGTGTGAAAACTGAGTTTCCTTGAGAGCTGCTTGGAAGCCTGATGGTGTGTGAAGTTAGTGAGCCAAATGGAGTTGTTCTCCCACAAGAACCACTTGGCTGATCCTTCTTCAATATGCCCTTCACCAACATGCAGTGTTTCCTTGACTGAATTAGCTCTCACACCAATATTTGCGTCTAGAGCCTTTGCATTGAGGGCTATCTGAAAACGGCTGTGGCGCTGAAGTTGCCTGTGAATGTGGAGTTGGTGGCATGTGAAACCCGCATGTGGAGCATTCGTTTGTGTGGGATGCTGACCAAGCTTCATTTCAGTCCTAGGCACACAAAGAGCACTAAGCATAGAGTGTGAAAACTGAGTTTCCTTGAGAGCTGCTTGGAAGCCTGATGGTGTGTGAAGTTAGTGAGCCAAATGGAGTTGTTCTCCCACAAGAACCACTCGGCTGATCCTTCTTCAATATGCCCTTCACCAACATGCAGTGTTTCCTTGATTGAATTAGCTCTCACACCAATATTTGCGTCTAGAGCCTTTGCATTGAGGGCTATCTGAAAACGACTGTGGCGCTGAAGTTGCCTGTGAATGTGGAGTTGGTGGCATGTGAAACCCGCATGTGGAGCATTCGTTTGTGTGGGATGCTCTACCAGGTTCATTCCTAGATAATGCACTCAAAGGGCACTAAGCATAGAGTGTGAAAACTGAGTTTCCTTGAGAGCTGCTTGGAAGCCTGATGGTGTGTGAAGTTAGTGAACCAAATGGAGTTGTTCTCCCACAAGAACCACTCGGCTGATCCTTCTTCAATATGCCCTTCACCAACATGCAGTGTTTCCTTGATTGAATTAGCTCTCACACCAATATTTGCGTCTAGAGCCTTTGTATTGAGGGCTATCTGAAAACGGCTGTGGCGCTGAAGTTGCCTGTGAATGTGGAGTTGGTGGCATGTGAAACCCGCATGTGGAGCATTCGTTTGTGTGGGTTGCTCTACCAGGTTCATTTCAGTCCTAGCCATACAAAGGGCACTAAGCATAGAGTGTGAAAACTGAGTTTCCTTGAGAGCTGCTTGGAAGCCTGATGGTGTGTGAAGTTAGTGAGCCAAATGGAGTTGTTCTCCCACAAGAACCACTCGGCTGATCCTTCTTCAATATGCCCTTCACCAACATGCAGTGTTTCCTTCATTGAATTAGCTCTCACACCAATATTTGCGTCTAGAGCCTTTGCATTGAGGGCTATCTGAAAACGGCTGTGGCGCTGAAGTTGCCTGTGAATGTGGAGTTGGTGGCATGTGAAACCCGCATGTGGAGCATTCGTTTGTGTGGGATGCTCTACCAGGTTCATTTCAGTCCTAGCCATACAAAGGGCACTAAGCATAGAGTGTGAAAACTGAGTTTCCTTGAGAGCTGCTTGGAAGCCTGATGGTGTGTGAAGTTAGTGAGCCAAATGGAGTTGTTCTCCCACAAGAACCACTCGGCTGATCCTTCTTCAATACGCCCTTCACCAACATGCAGTGTTTCCTTGATTGAATTAGCTCTCACACCAATATTTGCGTCTAGAGCCTTTGCATTGAGGGCTATCTGAAAATGGCTGTTGTGCTGAAGTTGCCTGAGAATGTGGAGTTGATGGCATGTGAAACCCGCATGTGGAGCATTTGTTTGTGTGGGATGCTCTACCAGGTTCATTTAAGTCGAAGCCATACAAAGGGCACTAAGCATAGAGTGTGAAAACTGAGTTTCCTTGAGAGCTGCTTGGAAGCCTGATGGTGTGTGAAGTTAGTGAGCCAAATGAAGTTGTTCTCCCACAAGAACCACTCGGCTGATCCTTCTTCAATATGCCCTTCACCAACATGCAGTGTTTCCTTGATTGAATTAGCTCTCACACCAATATTTGCGTCTAGAGCCTTTGCATTGAGGGCTATCTGAAAACGGCTGTGGCGCTGAAGTTGCCTGTGAATGTGGAGTTGGTGGCATGTGAAACCTGCATGTGGAGCATTCGTTTGTGTGGGATGCTGACCAAGCTTCATTTCAGTCCTAGGCACACAAAGAGCACTAAGCATAGAATGTGAAAACTGAGTTTCCTTGAGAGCTGCTTGGAAGCCTGATGGTGTGTGAAGTTAGTGAGCCAAATGGAGTTGTTCTCCCACAAGAACCACTCGGCTGATCCTTCTTCAATATGCCCTTCACCAACATGCAGTGTTTCCTTGATTGAATTAGCTCTCACACCAATATTTACGTCTAGAGCCTTTGCTTTGAGGGCTATCTGAAAACGGCTGTGGTGCTGAAGTTGCCTGTAAATGTGGAGTTGGTGGCATGTGAAACCCGCATGTGGAGCATTCGTTTGTGTGGGATGCTCTACCAGGTTCATTCCTAGATAATGCACTCAAAGGGCACTAAGCATAGAGTGTGAAAACTGAGTTTCCTTGAGAGCTGCTTGGAAGCCTGATGGTGTGTGAATTTAGTGAGCCAAATGGAGTTGTTCTCCCACAAGAACCACTCGGCTGATCTTTCTTCAATATGCCCTTCACCAACATGCAGTGTTTCCTTGATTGAATTAGCTCTCACACCAATATTTGCGTCTAGAGCCTTTGCATTGAGGGCTATCTGAAAACGGCTGTGGCGCTGAAGTTGCCTGTGAATGTGGAGTTGGTGGCATGTGAAACCCGCATGTGGAACATTCGTTTGTGTGGGATGCTCTACCAGGTTCATTTCAGTCCTAGCCATACAAAGGGCACTAAGCATAGAGTGTGAAAACTGAGTTTCCTTGAGAGCTGCTTGGAAGCCTGATGGTGTGTGACGTTAGTGAGCCAAATGGAGTTGTTCTCCCACAAGAACCACTCGGCTGATCCTTCTTCAATATGCCCTTCACCAACATGCAGTGTTTCCTTGATTGAATTAGCTCTCACACCAATATTTGCGTCTAGAGCCTTTGCATTGAGGGCTATCTGAAAACGGCTGTGGCACTGAAGTTGCCTGTGAATGTGGAGTTGGTGGCATGTGAAACCCGCATGTGGAGCATTCGTTTGTGTGGGATGCTCTACCAGGTTCATTTCAGTCCTAGCCATACAAAGGGCACTAAGCATAGAGTGTGAAAACTGAGTTTCCTTGAGAGCTGCTTGGAAGCCTGATGGTGTGTGAAGTTAGTGAGCCAAATGGAGTTGTTCTCCCACAAGAACCACTCGGCTGATCCTTCTTCAATATGCCCTTCACCAACATGCAGTGTTTCCTTGATTGAATTAGCTCTCACACCAATATTTGCGTATAGAGCCTTGGCATTGAGGGCTATCTGAAAACGGCTGTGGCGCTGAAGTTGCCTGTGAATGTGGAGTTGGTGGCATGTGAAACCCGCATGTGGAGCATTCGTTTGTGTGGGATGCTCTCCAAGCTTCATTTCAGTCCTAGCAACTCAAAGGGCACTAAGCATAGAGTGTAAAAACTGAGTTTCCTTGAGAGCTGCTTGGAAGCCTGATGGTGTGTGAAGTTAGTGAACCAAATGGAGTTGTTCTCCCACAAGAACCACTCGGCTGATCCTTCTTCAATATGCCCTTCACCAACATGCAGTGTTTCCTTGATTGAATTAGCTCTCACACAAATATTTGCGTCTAGAGCCTTTGCATTGAGGGCTATCTGAAAACGGCTGTGGCGCTGAAGTTGCCTGTGAATGTGGAGTTGGTGGCATGTGAAACCCGCATGTGGAGCATTCGTTTGTGTGGGATGCTCTACCAGGTACATTTCAGTCCTAGGCACACAAAGGGCACTAAGCATAGAGTGTGAAAACTGAGTTTCCTTGAGAGCTGCTTGAAGCCTGATGGTGTGTGAATTTAGTGAGCCAAATGGAGTTGTTCTCCCACAAGAACCACTCGGCTGATCCTTCTTCAATATGCCCTTCACCAACATGCAGTGTTTCCTTGATTGAATTAGCTCTCACACCAATATTTGCGTCTAGAGCCTTTGCATTGAGGGCTATCTGAAAACGGCTGTGGCGCTGAAGTTGCCTGTGAATGTGGAGTTGGTGGCATGTGAAACCCGCATGTGGAGCATTCGTTTGTGTGGGATGCTCTACCAGGTTCATTCCTAGATAATGCACTCAAAGGGCACTAAGCATAGAGTGTGAAAACTGAGTTTCCTTGAGAGCTGCTTGGAAGCCTGATGGTGTGTGAAGTTAGTGAGCCAAATGGAGTTGTTCTCCCACAAGAACCACTCGGCTGATCCTTCTTCAATATGCCCTTCACCAACATGCAGTGTTTCCTTGATTGAATTAGCTCTCACACCAATATTTGCGTCTAGAGCCTTTGCATTGAGGGCTATCTGAAAACGACTGTGGCGCTGAAGTTGCCTGTGAATGTGGAGTTGGTGGCATGTGAAACCCGCATGTGGAGCATTCGTTTGTGTGGGATGCTCTACCAGGTTCATTTCAGTCCAAGGCACTCAAAGGGCACTAAGCATAGAGTGTGAAAACTGAGTTTCCTTGAGAGCTGCTTGGAAGCCTGATGGTGTGTGAAGTTAGTGAGCCAAATGGAGTTGTTCTCCCACAAGAACCACTCGGCTGATCCTTCTTCAATATGCCCTTCACCAACATGCAGTGTTTCCTTGATTGAATTAGCTCTCACACCAATATTTGCGTCTAGAGCCTTTGCATTGAGGGCTATCTGAAAATGGCTGTGGCGCTGAAGTTGCCTGTGAATGTGGAGTTGGTGGCATGTGAAACCCGCATGTGGAGCATTCGTTTGTGTGGGATGCTCTACCAGGTTCATTTCAGTCCTAGCCATACAAAGGGCACCAAGCATAGAGTGTGAAAACTGAGTTTCCTTGAGAGCTGCTTGGAAGCCTGATGGTGTGTGAAGTTAGTGAGCCAAATGGAGTTGTTCTCCCACAAGAACCACTCGGCTGATTCTTCTTCAATATGCCCTTCACCAACATGCAGTGTTTCCTTGATTGAATTAGCTCTCACACCAATATTTGCGTCTAGAGCCTTTGCTTTGAGGGCTATCTGAAAACGGCTGTGGCGCTGAAGTTGCCTGTGAATGTGGAGTTGGTGGCATGTGAAACCCGCATGTGGAGCATTCGTTTGTGTGGGATGCTCTACCAGGTTCATTCCTAGATAATGCACTCAAAGGGCACTAAGCATAGAGTGTGAAAACTGAGTTTCCTTGAGAGCTGCTTGGAAGCCTGATGGTGTGACGTTAGTGAGCCAAATGGAGTTGTTCTCCCACAAGAACCACTCGGCTGATCCTTCTTCAATATGCCCTCCACCAACATGCAGTGTTTCCTTGATTGAATTAGCTCTCACACCAATATTTGCGTCTAGAGCCTTTGCATTGAGGGCTATCTGAAAACGGCTGTGGCGCTGAAGTTGCCTGTGAATGTGGAGTTGGTGGCATGTGAAACCCGCATGTGGAGCATTCGTTTGTGTGGGATGCTCTACCAGGTTCATTCCTAGATAATGCACTCAAAGGGCACTAAGCATAGAGTGTGAAAACTGAGTTTCCTTGAGAGCTGCTTGGAAGCCTGATGGTGTGTGAAGTTAGTGAGCCAAATGGAGTTGTTCTCCCACAAGAACCACTCGGCTGATCCTTCTTCAATATGCCCTTCACCAACATGCAGTGTTTCCTTGATTGAATTAGCTCTCACACCAATATTTGCGTCTAGAGCCTTTGCATTGAGGGCTATCTGAAAACGGCTGTGGCGCTGAAGTTGCCTGTGAATGTGGAGTTGGTGGCATGTGAAACCCGCATGTGGAGCATTCGTTTGTGTGGGATGCTCTACCAGGTTCATTTCAGTCCTAGCCATACAAGGGGCACTAAGCATAGAGTGTGAAAACTGAGTTTCCTTGAGAGCTGCTTGGAAGCCTGATGGTGTGTGAAGTTAGTGAGCCAAATGGAGTTGTTCTCCCACAAGAACCACTCGGCTGATCCTTCTTCAATATGCCCTTCACCAACATGCAGTGTTTCCTTGATTAAATTAGCTCTCACACCAATATTTGCGTCTAGAGCCTTTGCATTGAGGGCTATCTGAAAATGGCTGTGGCGCTGAAGTTGCCTGTGAATGTGGAGTTGGTGGCATGTGAAACCCGAAGGTGGAGCATTCGTTTGTGTGGGATGCTGACCAAGCTTTATTTCAGTCCTAGGCACACAAAGAGCACTAAGCATAGAGTGTGAAAACTGAGTTTCCTTGAGAGCTGCTTGGAAGCCTGATGGTGTGACGTTAGTGAGCCAAATGGAGTTGTTCTCCCACAAGAACCACTCGGCTGATTCTTCTTCAATATGCCCTTCACCAACATGCAGTGTTTCCTTGATTGAATTAGCTCTCACACCAATATTTGCGTCTAGAGCCTTTGCTTTGAGGGCTATCTGAAAACGGCTGTGGCGCTGAAGTTGCCTGTGAATGTGGAGTTGGTGGCATGTGAAACCCGCATGTGGAGCATTCGTTTGTGTGGGATGCTCTACCAGGTTCATTCCTAGATAATGCACTCAAAGGGCACTAAGCATAGAGTGTGAAAACTGAGTTTCCTTGAGAGCTGCTTGGAAGCCTGATGGTGTGTGAAGTTAGTGAGCCAAATGGAGTTGTTCTCCCACAAGAACCACTCGGCTGATCCTTCTTCAATATGCCCTCCACCAACATGCAGTGTTTCCTTGATTGAATTAGCTCTCACACCAATATTTGCGTCTAGAGCCTTTGCATTGAGGGCTATCTGAAAACGGCTGTGGCGCTGAAGTTGCCTGTGAATGTGGAGTTGGTGGCATGTGAAACCCGCATGTGGAGCATTCGTTTGTGTGGGATGCTCTACCAGGTTCATTTCAGTCCTAGCCATACAAAGGGCACTAAGCATGGAGTGTGAAAACTGAGTTTCCTTGAGAGCTGCTTGGAAGCCTGATGGTGTGTGAAGTTAGTGAGCCAAATGGAGTTGTTCTCCCACAAGAACCACTCGGCTGATCCTTCTTCAATATGCCCTTCACCAACATGCAGTGTTTCCTTGATTGAATTAGCTCTCACACCAATATTTGCGTCTAGAGCCTTGGCATTGAGGGCTATCTGAAAACGGCTGTGGCGCTGAAGTTGCCTGTGAATGTGGAGTTGGTGGCATGTGAAACACGCATTTGGAGCATTCGTTTGTGTGGGATGCTCTACCAGGTTCATTTCAGTCCTAGCCATACAAAGGGCACTAAGCATAGAGTGTGAAAACTGAGTTTCCTTGAGAGCTGCTTGGAAGCCTGATGGTGTGTGAAGTTAGTGAGCCAAATGGAGTTGTTCTCCCACAAGAACCACTCGGCTGATGCTTCTTCAATATGCCCTTCACCAACATGCAGTGTTTCCTTGATTGAATTAGCTCTCACACCAATATTTGCGTCTAGAGCCTTTGCATTGAGGGCTATCTGAAAACGGCTGTGGCGCTGAAGTTGCCTGTGAATGTGGAGTTGGTGGCATGTGAAACCCGCATGTGGAGCATTCGTTTGTGTGGGATGCTCTACCAGGTTCATTCTTAGATAATGCACTCAAAGGGCACTAAGCATAGAGTGTGAAAACTGAGTTTCCTTGAGAGCTGCTTGGAAGCCTGATGGTGTGTGAAGTTAGTGAGCCAAATGGAGTTGTTCTCCCACAAGAACCACTCGGCTGATCCTTCTTCAATATGCCCTTCACCAACATGCAGTGTTTCCTTGATTGAATTAGCTCTCACACCAATATTTGCGTCTAGAGCCTTTGCATTGAAGGCTATCTGAAAACGGCTGTGGCGCTGAAGTTGCCTGTGAATGTGGAGTTGGTGGCATGTGAAACCCGCATGTGGAGCATTCGTTTGTGTGGGATGCTCTACCAGGTTCATTTCAGTCCTAGCCATACAAAGGGCACTAAGCATAGAGTGTGAAAACTGAGTTTCCTTGAGAGCTGCTTGGAAGCCTGATGGTGTGTGAAGTTAGTGAGCCAAATGGAGTTGTTCTCCCACAAGAACCACTCGGCTGATCCTTCTTCAATATGCCCTTCACCAACATGCAGTGTTTCCTTGATTGAATTAGCTCTCACACCAATATTTGCGTCTAGAGCCTTTGCATTGAGGGCTATCTGAAAACGGCTGTGGCGCTGAAGTTGCCTGTGAATGTGGAGTTGGTGGCATGTGAAACCCGCATGTGGAGCATTCGTTTGTGTGGGATGCTCTACCAGGTTCATTTCAGTCCTAGCCATACAAAGGGCACTAAGCATAGAGTGTGAAAACTGAGTTTCCTTGAGAGCTGCTTGGAAGCCTGATGGTGTGTGAAGTTAGTGAGCCAAATGGAGTTGTTCTCCCACAAGAACCACTCGGCTGATCCTTCTTCAATATGCCCTTCACCAACATGCAGTGTTTCCTTGATTGAATTAGCTCTCACACCAATATATGCGTCTAGAGCCTTGGCATTGAGGGCTATCTGAAAACGGCTGTGGCGCTGAAGTTGCCTGTGAATGTGGAGTTGGTGGCATGTGAAACCCGCATGTGGAGCATTCGTTTGTGTGGGATGCTCTACCAGGTTCATTCTTAGATAATGCACTCAAAGGGCACTAAGCATAGAGTGTGAAAACTGAGTTTCCTTGAGAGCTGCTTGGAAGCCTGATGGTGTGTGAAGTTAGTGAGCCAAATGGAGTTGTTCTCCCACAAGAACCACTCGGCTGATCCTTCTTCAATATGCCCTTCACCAACATGCAGTGTTTCCTTGATTGAATTAGCTCTCACACCAATATTTGCGTCTAGAGCCTTTGCATTGAAGGCTATCTGAAAACGGCTGTGGCGCTGAAGTTGCCTGTGAATGTGGAGTTGGTGGCATGTGAAACCCGCATGTGGAGCATTCGTTTGTGTGGGATGCTCTACCAGGTTCATTTCAGTCCTAGCCATACAAAGGGCACTAAGCATAGAGTGTGAAAACTGAGTTTCCTTGAGAGCTGCTTGGAAGCCTGATGGTGTGTGAAGTTAGTGAGCCAAATGGAGTTGTTCTCCCACAAGAACCACTCGGCTGATGCTTCTTCAATATGCCCTTCACCAACATGCAGTGTTTCCTTGATTGAATTAGCTCTCACACCAATATTTGCGTCTAGAGCCTTTGCATTGAGGGCTATCTGAAAACGGCTGTGGCGCTGAAGTTGCCTGTGAATGTGGAGTTGGTGGCATGTGAAACCCGCATGTGGAGCATTCGTTTGTGTGGGATGCTCTACCAGGTTCATTTCAGTCCTAGCCATACAAAGGGCACTAAGCATAGAGTGTGAAAACTGAGTTTCCTTGAGAGCTGCTTGGAAGCCTGATGGTGTGTGAAGTTAGTGAGCCAAATGGAGTTGTTCTCCCACAAGAACCACTCGGCTGATCCTTCTTCAATATGCCCTTCACCAACATGCAGTGTTTCCTTGATTGAATTAGCTCTCACACCAATATATGCGTCTAGAGCCTTGGCATTGAGGGCTATCTGAAAACGGCTGTGGCGCTGAAGTTGCCTGTGAATGTGGAGTTGGTGGCATGTGAAACCCGCATGTGGAGCATTCGTTTGTGTGGGATGCTCTACCAGGTTCATTCTTAGATAATGCACTCAAAGGGCACTAAGCATAGAGTGTGAAAACTGAGTTTCCTTGAGAGCTGCTTGGAAGCCTGATGGTGTGTGAAGTTAGTGAGCCAAATGGAGTTGTTCTCCCACAAGAACCACTCGGCTGATCCTTCTTCAATATGCCCTTCACCAACATGCAGTGTTTCCTTGATTGAATTAGCTCTCACACCAATATTTGCGTCTAGAGCCTTTGCATTGAGGGCTATCTGAAAACGGCTGTGGCGCTGAAGTTGCCTGTGAATGTGGAGTTGGTGGCATGTGAAACCCGCATGTGGAGCATTCGTTTGTGTGGGATGCTGACCAAGCTTCATTTCAGTCCTAGGCACACAAAGAGCACTAAGCATAGAGTGTGAAAACTGAGTTTCCTTGAGAGCTGCTTGGAAGCCTGATGGTGTGTGAAGTTAGTGAGCCAAATGGAGTTGTTCTCCCACAAGAACCACTCGGCTGATTCTTCTTCAATATGCCCTTCACCAACATGCACTGTTTCCTTGATTGAATTAGCTCTCACACCAATATTTGCGTCTAGAGCCTTTGCTTTGAGGGCTATCTGAAAACGGCTGTGGCGCTGACGTTGCCTGTGAATGTGGAGTTGGTGGCATGTGAAACACGCATGTGGAGCATTCGTTTGTGTGGGATGCTCTACCAGGTTCATTCCTAGATAATGCACTCAAAGGGCACTAAGCATAGAGTGTGAAAACTGAGTTTCCTTGAGAGCTGCTTGGAAGCCTGATGGTGTGTGAAGTTAGTGAGCCAAATGGAGTTGTTCTCCCACAAGAACCACTCGGCTGATCCTTCTTCAATATGCCCTTCACCAACATGCAGTGTTTCCTTGATTGAATTAGCTCTCACACCAATGTTTGCGTCTAGAGCCTTTGCATTGAGGGCTATCTGAAAACGGCTGTGGCGCTGAAGTTGCCTGTGAATGTGGAGTTGGTGGCATGTGAAACCCGCATGTGGAGCATTCGTTTGTGTGGGATGCTGACCAAGCTTCATTTCAGTCCTAGGCACACAAAGAGCACTAAGCATAGAGTGTGAAAACTGAGTTTCCTTGAGAGCTGCTTGGAAGCCTGATGGTGTGTGAAGTTAGTGAGCCAAATGGAGTTGTTCTCCCACAAGAACCACTCGGCTGATTCTTCTTCCATATGCCCTTCACCAACATGCACTGTTTCCTTGATTGAATTAGCTCTCACACCAATATTTGCGTCTAGAGCCTTTGCTTTGAGGGCTATCTGAAAACGGCTGTGGCGCTGAAGTTGCCTGTGAATGTGGAGTTGGTGGCATGTGAAACCCGCATGTGGAGCATTCGTTTGTGTGGGATGCTCTACCAGGTTCATTCCTAGATAATGCACTCAAAGGGCACTAAGCATAGAGTGTGAAAACTGAGTTTCCTTGAGAGCTGCTTGGAAGCCTGATGGTGTGTGAAGTTAGTGAGCCAAATGGAGTTGTTCTCCCACAAGAACCACTCGGCTGATCCTTCTTCAATATGCCCTTCACCAACATGCAGTGTTTCCTTGATTGAATTAGCTCTCACACCAATATTTGCGTCTAGAGCCTTTGCATTGAGGGCTATCTGAAAACGGCTGTGGCGCTGAAGTTGCCTGTGAATGTGGAGTTGGTGGCATGTGAAACCCGCATGTGGAGCATTCGTTTGTGTGGGATGCTGACCAAGCTTCATTTCAGTCCTAGGCACACAAAGAGCACTAAGCATAGAGTGTGAAAACTGAGTTTCCTTGAGAGCTGCTTGGAAGCCTGATGGTGTGTGAAGTTAGTGAGCCAAATGGAGTTGTTCTCCCACAAGAACCACTCGGCTGATTCTTCTTCAATATGCCCTTCACCAACATGCACTGTTTCCTTGATTGAATTAGCTCTCACACCAATATTTGCGTCTAGAGCCTTTGCTTTGAGGGCTATCTGAAAACGGCTGTGGCGCTGAAGTTGCCTGTGAATGTGGAGTTGGTGGCATGTGAAACACGCATGTGGAGCATTCGTTTGTGTGGGATGCTCTACCAGGTTCATTCCTAGATAATGCACTCAAAGGGCACTAAGCATAGAGTGTGAAAACTGAGTTTCCTTGAGAGCTGCTTGGAAGCCTGATGGTGTGACGTTAGTGAGCCAAATGGAGTTGTTCTCCCACAAGAACCACTCGGCTGATCCTTCTTCAATATGCCCTCCACCAACATGCAGTGTTTCCTTGATTGAATTAGCTCTCACACCAATATTTGCGTCTAGAGCCTTTGCATTGAGGGCTATCTGAAAACGGCAGTGGCGCTGAAGTTGCCTGTGAATGTGGAGTTGGTGGCATGTGAAACCCGCATGTGGAGCATTCGTTTGTGTGGGATGCTGACCAAGCTTCATTTCAGTCCTAGGCACACAAAGAGCACTAAGCATAGAGTGTGAAAACTGAGTTTCCTTGAGAGCTGCTTGGAAGCCTGATGGTGTGTGAAGTTAGTGAGCCAAATGGAGTTGTTCTCCCACAAGAACCACTCGGCTGATTCTTCTTCAATATGCCCTTCACCAACATGCACTGTTTCCTTGATTGAATTAGCTCTCACACCAATATTTGCGTCTAGAGCCTTTGCTTTGAGGGCTATCTGAAAACGGCTGTGGCGCTGAAGTTGCCTGTGAATGTGGAGTTGGTGGCATGTGAAACCCGCATGTGGAGCATTCGTTTGTGTGGGATGCTCTACCAGGTTCATTCCTAGATAATGCACTCAAAGGGCACTAAGCATAGAGTGTGAAAACTGAGTTTCCTTGAGAGCTGCTTGGAAGCCTGATGGTGTGACGTTAGTGAGCCAAATGGAGTTGTTCTCCCACAAGAACCACTCGGCTGATCCTTCTTCAATATGCCCTCCACCAACATGCAGTGTTTCCTTGATTGAATTAGCTCTCACACCAATATTTGCGTCTAGAGCCTTTGCATTGAGGGCTATCTGAAAACGGCTGTGGCGCTGAAGTTGCCTGTGAATGTGGAGTTGGTGGCATGTGAAACCCGCATGTGGAGCATTCGTTTGTGTGGGATGCTCTACCAGGTTCATTCCTAGATAATGCACTCAAAGGGCACTAAGCATAGAGTGTGAAAACTGAGTTTCCTTGAGAGCTGCTTGGAAGCCTGATGGTGTGTGAAGTTAGTGAGCCAAATGGAGTTGTTCTCCCACAAGAACCACTCGGCTGATCCTTCTTCAATATGCCCTTCACCAACATGCAGTGTTTCCTTGATTGAATTAGCTCTCACACCAATATTTGCGTCTAGAGCCTTTGCATTGAGGGCTATCTGAAAACGGCTGTGGCGCTGAAGTTGCCTGTGAATGTGGAGTTGGTGGCATGTGAAACCCGCATGTGGAGCATTCGTTTGTGTGGGATGCTCTACCAGGTTCATTTCAGTCCTAGCCATACAAAGGGCACTAAGCATAGAGTGTGAAAACTGAGTTTCCTTGAGAGCTGCTTGGAAGCCTGATGGTGTGTGAAGTTAGTGAGCCAAATGGAGTTGTTCTCCCACAAGAACCACTCGGCTGATCCTTCTTCAATATGCCCTTCACCAACATGCAGTGTTTCCTTGATTAAATTAGCTCTCACACCAATATTTGCGTCTAGAGCCTTTGCATTGAGGGCTATCTGAAAATGGCTGTGGCGCTGAAGTTGCCTGTGAATGTGGAGTTGGTGGCATGTGAAACCCGCATGTGGAGCATTCGTTTGTGTGGGTTGCTCTACCAGGTTCATTTCAGTCCTAGCCATACAAAGGGCACTAAGCATAGAGTGTGAAAACTGAGTTTCCTTGAGAGCTGCTTGGAAGCCTGATGGTGTGACGTTAGTGAGCCAAATGGAGTTGTTCTCCCACAAGAACCACTTGGCTGATCCTTCTTCAATATGCCCTTCACCAACATGCAGTGTTTCCTTGATTGAATTAGCTCTCACACCAATATTTGCGTCTAGAGCCTTTGCATTGAGGGCTATCTGAAAACGGCTGTGGCGCTGAAGTTGCCTGTGAATGTGGAGTTGGTGGCATGTGAAACCCGAAGGTGGAGCATTCGTTTGTGTGGGATGCTGACCAAGCTTCATTTCAGTCCTAGGCACACAAAGAGCACTAAGCATAGAGTGTGAAAACTGAGTTTCCTTGAGAGCTGCTTTGAAGCCTGATGGTGTGTGAAGTTAGTGAGCCAAATGGAGTTGTTCTCCCACAAGAACCACTCGGCTGATTCTTCTTCAATATGCCCTTCACCAACATGCAGTGTTTCCTTGATTGAATTAGCTCTCACACCAATATTTGCGTCTAGAGCCTTTGCTTTGAGGGCTATCTGAAAACGGCTGTGGCGCTGAAGTTGCCTGTGAATGTGGAGTTGGTGGCATGTGACACCCGCATGTGGAGCATTCGTTTGTGTGGGATGCTCTACCAGGTTCATTCCTAGATAATGCACTCAAAGGGCACTAAGCATAGAGTGTGAAAACTGAGTTTCCTTGAGAGCTGCTTGGAAGCCTGATGGTGTGTGAAGTTAGTGAGCCAAATGGAGTTGTTCTCCCACAAGAACCACTCGGCTGATCCTTCTTCAATATGCCCTCCACCAACATGCAGTGTTTCCTTGATTGAATTAGCTCTCACACCAATATTTGCGTCTAGAGCCTTTGCATTGAGGGCTATCTGAAAATGGCTGTGGCGCTGAAATTGCCTGTGAATGTGGAGTTGGTGGCATGTGAAACCCGCATGTGGAGCATTCGTTTGTGTGGGATGCTGACCAAAATTCACTTCAGTCCTAGGCACTCAAAGGGCACTAAGCATAGAGTGTGAAAACTGAGTTTCCTTGAGAGCTGCTTGGAAGCCTGATGGTGTGTGAAGTTAGTGAGCCAAATGGAGTTGTTCTCCCACAAGAACCACTCGGCTGATCCTTCTTCAATATGCCCTTCACCAACATGCAGTGTTTCCTTGATTGAATTAGCTCTCACACCAATATTTGCGTCTAGAGCCTTTGCATTGAGGGCTATCTGAAAACGGCTGTGGCGCTGAAGTTGCCTGTGAATGTGGAGTTGGTGGCATGTGAAACCCGCATGTGGAGCATTCGTTTGTGTGGGTTGCTCTACCAGGTTCATTTCAGTCCTAGCCATACAAAGGGCACTAAGCATAGAGTGTGAAAACTGAGTTTCCTTGAGAGCTGCTTGGAAGCCTGATGGTGTGTGAAGTTAGTGAGCCAAATGGAGTTGTTCTCCCACAAGAACCACTCGGCTGATCCTTCTTCAATATGCCCTTCACCAACATGCAGTGTTTCCTTGATTGAATTAGCTCTCACACCAATATTTGCTTCTAGAGCCTTTGCATTGAGGGCTATCTGAAAACGGCTGTGGCGCTGAAGTTGCCTGTGAATGTGGAGTTGGTGGCATGTGAAACCCGGATGTGGAGCATTCGTTTATGTGGGATGCTCTCCAAGCTTCATTTCAGTCCTAGGCACTCAAAGGGCACTAAGCATAGAGTGTGAAAACTGAGTTTCCTTGAGAGCTGCTTGGAAGCCTGATGGTATGTGACGTTAGTGAGCTAAATGGAGTTGTTCTCCCACAAGAACCACTCGGCTGATCCTTCTTCAATATGCCCTTCACCAACATGCAGTGTTTCCATGATTGAATTAGCTCTCACACCAATATTTGCGTCTAGAGCCTTTGCATTGAGGGCTATCTGAAAACGGCTGTGGCGCTGAAGTTGCCTGTGAATGTGGAGTTGGTGGCATGTGAAACCCGCATGTGGAGCATTCGTTTGTGTGGGATGCTGACCAAGCTTCATTTCAGTCCTAGGCACACAAAGAGCACTAAGCATAGAGTGTGAAAATTTGAGTTTCCTTGAGAGCTGCTTGGAAGCCTGATGGTGTGTGAAGTTAGTGAGCCAAATGGAGTTGTTCTCCCACAAGAACCACTCGGCTGATCCTTCTTCAATATGCCCTTCAACAACATGCAGTGTTTCCTTGATTAAATTAGCTCTCACACCAATATTTGCGTCTAGAGCCTTTGCTTTGAGGGCTATCTGAAAACGGCTGTGGCGCTGAAGTTGCCTGTGAATGTGGAGTTGGTGGCATGTGAAACCCGCATGTGGAGCATTCGTTTGTGTGGGATGCTCTACCAGGTTCATTCCTAGATAATGCACTCAAAGGGCACTAAGCATAGAGTGTGAAAACTGAGTTTCCTTGAGAGCTGCTTGGAAGCCTGATGGTGTGTGAAGTTAGTGAGCCAAATGGAGTTGTTCTCCCACAAGAACCACTCAGCTGATCCTTCTTCAATATGCCCTTCACCAACATGCAGTGTTTCCTTGATTGAATTAGCTCTCACACCAATATTTGCGTCTAGAGCCTTTGCATTGAGGGCTATCTGAAAACGGCTGTGGCGCTGAAGTTGCCTGTGAATGTGGAGTTGGTGGCATGTGAAACACGCATTTGGAGCATTCGTTTGTGTGGGATGCTCTACCAGGTTCATTTCAGTCCTAGCCATACAAAGGGCACTAAGCATAGAGTGTGAAAACTGAGTTTCCTTGAGAGCTGCTTGGAAGCCTGATGGTGTGTGAAGTTAGTGAGCCAAATGGAGTTGTTCTCCCACAAGAACCACTCGGCTGATGCTTCTTCAATATGCCCTTCACCAACATGCAGTGTTTCCTTGATTGAATTAGCTCTCACACCAATATTTGCGTCTAGAGCCTTTGCATTGAGGGCTATCTGAAAACGGCTGTGGCGCTGAAGTTGCCTGTGAATGTGGAGTTGGTGGCATGTGAAACCCGCATGTGGAGCATTCGTTTGTGTGGGATGCTCTACCAGGTTCATTTCAGTCCTAGCCATACAAAGGGCACTAAGCATAGAGTGTGAAAACTGAGTTTCCTTGAGAGCTGCTTGGAAGCCTGATGGTGTGTGAAGTTAGTGAGCCAAATGGAGTTGTTCTCCACAAGAACCACTCGGCTGATCCTTCTTCAATATGCCCTTCACCAACATGCAGTGTTTCCTTGATTGAATTAGCTCTCACACCAATATTTGCGTCTAGAGCCTTGGCATTGAGGGCTATCTGAAAACGGCTGTGGCGCTGAAGTTGCCTGTGAATGTGGAGTTGGTGGCATGTGAAACCCGCATGTGGAGCATTCGTTTGTGTGGGATGCTCTACCAGGTTCATTCTTAGATAATGCACTCAAAGGGCACTAAGCATAGAGTGTGAAAACTGAGTTTCCTTGAGAGCTGCTTGGAAGCCTGATGGTGTGTGAAGTTAGTGAGCCAAATGGAGTTGTTCTCCCACAAGAACCACTCGGCTGATCCTTCTTCAATATGCCCTTCACCAACATGCAGTGTTTCCTTGATTGAATTAGCTCTCACACCAATATTTGCGTCTAGAGCCTTTGCATTGAAGGCTATCTGAAAACGGCTGTGGCGCTGAAGTTGCCTGTGAATGTGGAGTTGGTGGCATGTGAAACCCGCATGTGGAGCATTCGTTTGTGTGGGATGCTCTACCAGGTTCATTTCAGTCCTAGCCATACAAAGGGCACTAAGCATAGAGTGTGAAAACTGAGTTTCCTTGAGAGCTGCTTGGAAGCCTGATGGTGTGTGAAGTTAGTGAGCCAAATGGAGTTGTTCTCCCACAAGAACCACTCGGCTGATCCTTCTTCAATATGCCCTTCACCAACATGCAGTGTTTCCTTGATTAAATTAGCTCTCACACCAATATTTGCGTCTAGAGCCTTTGCATTGAGGGCTATCTGAAAATGGCTGTGGCGCTGAAGTTGCCTGTGAATGTGGAGTTGGTGGCATGTGAAACCCGCATGTGGAGCATTCGTTTGTGTGGGATGCTCTACCAAGATCATTTCAGTCCTAGCCATACAAAGGGCACTAAGCATAGAGTGTGAAAACTGAGTTTCCTTGAGAGCTGCTTGGAAGCCTGATGGTGTGTGAAGTTAGTGAGCCAAATGGAGTTGTTCTCCCACAAGAACCACTTGGCTGATCCTTCTTCAATATGCCCTTCACCAACATGCAGTGTTTCCTTGATTGAATTAGCTCTCACACCAATATTTGCGTCTAGAGCCTTTGCATTGAGGGCTATCTGAAAACGGCTGTGGCGCTGAAGTTGCCTGTGAATGTGGAGTTGGTGGCATGTGAAACCCGCATGTGGAGCATTCGTTTGTGTGGGATGCTGACCAAGCTTCATTTCAGTCCTAGGCACACAAAGAGCACTAAGCATAGATTGTGAAAACTGAGTTTCCTTGAGAGCTGCTTGGAAGCCTGATGGTATGTGACGTTAGTGAGCTAAATGGAGTTGTTCTCCCACAAGAACCACTCGGCTGATCCTTCTTCAATATGCCCTTCACCAACATGCAGTGTTTCCATGATTGAATTAGCTCTCACACCAATATTTGCATCTAGAGCCTTTGCATTGAGGGCTATCTGAAAACGGCTGTGGCGCTGAAGTTGCCTGTGAATGTGGAGTTGGTGGCATGTGAAACCCGCATGTGGAGCATTCGTTTGTGTGGGATGCTGACCAAGCTTCATTTCAGTCCTAGGCACACAAAGAGCACTAAGCATAGAGTGTGAAAATTTGAGTTTCCTTGAGAGCTGCTTGGAAGCCTGATGGTGTGTGAAGTTAGTGAGCCAAATGGAGTTGTTCTCCCACAAGAACCACTCGGCTGATCCTTCTTCAATATGCCCTTCAACAACATGCAGTGTTTCCTTGATTAAATTAGCTCTCACACCAATATTTGCGTCTAGAGCCTTTGCTTTGAGGGCTATCTGAAAACGGCTGTGGCGCTGAAGTTGCCTGTGAATGTGGAGTTGGTGGCATGTGAAACCCGCATGTGGAGCATTCGTTTGTGTGGGATGCTCTACCAGGTTCATTCCTAGATAATGCACTCAAAGGGCACTAAGCATAGAGTGTGAAAACTGAGTTTCCTTGAGAGCTGCTTGGAAGCCTGATGGTGTGTGAAGTTAGTGAGCCAAATGGAGTTGTTCTCCACAAGAACCACTCAGCTGATCCTTCTTCAATATGCCCTTCACCAACATGCAGTGTTTCCTTGATTGAATAGCTCTCACACCAATATTTGCGTCTAGAGCCTTTGCATTGAGGGCTATCTGAAAACGGCTGTGGCGCTGAAGTTGCCTGTGAATGTGGAGTTGGTGGCATGTGAAACACGCATTTGGAGCATTCGTTTGTGTGGGATGCTCTACCAGGTTCATTTCAGTCCTAGCCATACAAAGGGCACTAAGCATAGAGTGTGAAAACTGAGTTTCCTTGAGAGCTGCTTGGAAGCCTGATGGTGTGTGAAGTTAGTGAGCCAAATGGAGTTGTTCTCCCACAAGAACCACTCGGCTGATGCTTCTTCAATATGCCCTTCACCAACATGCAGTGTTTCCTTGATTGAATTAGCTCTCACACCAATATTTGCGTCTAGAGCCTTTGCATTGAGGGCTATCTGAAAACGGCTGTGGCGCTGAAGTTGCCTGTGAATGTGGAGTTGGTGGCATGTGAAACCCGCATGTGGAGCATTCGTTTGTGTGGGATGCTCTACCAGGTTCATTTCAGTCCTAGCCATACAAAGGGCACTAAGCATAGAGTGTGAAAACTGAGTTTCCTTGAGAGCTGCTTGGAAGCCTGATGGTGTGTGAAGTTAGTGAGCCAAATGGAGTTGTTCTCCCACAAGAACCACTCGGCTGATCCTTCTTCAATATGCCCTTCACCAACATGCAGTGTTTCCTTGATTGAATTAGCTCTCACACCAATATTTGCGTCTAGAGCCTTGGCATTGAGGGCTATCTGAAAACGGCTGTGGCGCTGAAGTTGCCTGTGAATGTGGAGTTGGTGGCATGTGAAACCCGCATGTGGAGCATTCGTTTGTGTGGGATGCTCTACCAGGTTCATTCTTAGATAATGCACTCAAAGGGCACTAAGCATAGAGTGTGAAAACTGAGTTTCCTTGAGAGCTGCTTGGAAGCCTGATGGTGTGTGAAGTTAGTGAGCCAAATGGAGTTGTTCTCCCACAAGAACCACTCGGCTGATCCTTCTTCAATATGCCCTTCACCAACATGCAGTGTTTCCTTGATTGAATTAGCTCTCACACCAATATTTGCGTCTAGAGCCTTTGCATTGAAGGATATCTGAAAACGGCTGTGGCGCTGAAGTTGCCTGTGAATGTGGAGTTGGTGGCATGTGAAACCCGCATGTGGAGCATTCGTTTGTGTGGGATGCTCTACCAGGTTCATTTCAGTCCTAGCCATACAAAGGGCACTAAGCATAGAGTGTGAAAACTGAGTTTCCTTGAGAGCTGCTTGGAAGCCTGATGGTGTGTGAAGTTAGTGAGCCAAATGGAGTTGTTCTCCCACAAGAACCACTCGGCTGATCCTTCTTCAATATGCCCTTCACCAACATGCAGTGTTTCCTTGATTAAATTAGCTCTCACACCAATATTTGCGTCTAGAGCCTTTGCATTGAGGGCTATCTGAAAACGGCTGTGGCGCTGAAGTTGCCTGTGAATGTGGAGTTGGTGGCATGTGAAACCCGCATGTGGAGCATTCGTTTGTGTGGGATGCTCTACCAAGATCATTTCAGTCCTAGCCATACAAAGGGCACTAAGCATAGAGTGTGAAAACTGAGTTTCCTTGAGAGCTGCTTGGAAGCCTGATGGTGTGTGAAGTTAGTGAGCCAAATGGAGTTGTTCTCCCACAAGAACCACTTGGCTGATCCTTCTTCAATATGCCCTTCACCAACATGCAGTGTTTCCTTGATTGAATTAGCTCTCACACCAATATTTGCGTCTAGAGCCTTTGCATTGAGGGCTATCTGAAAACGGCTGTGGCGCTGAAGTTGCCTGTGAATGTGGAGTTGGTGGCATGTGAAACCCGCATGTGGAGCATTCGTTTGTGTGGGATGCTGACCAAGCTTCATTTCAGTCCTAGGCACACAAAGAGCACTAAGCATAGAGTGTGAAAACTGAGTTTCCTTGAGAGCTGCTTGGAAGCCTGATGGTGTGTGAAGTTAGTGAGCCAAATGGAGTTGTTCTCCCACAAGAACCACTCGGCTGATTCTTCTTCAATATGCCCTTCACCAACATGCAGTGTTTCCTTGATTGAATTAGCTCTCACACCAATATTTGCGTCTAGAGCCTTGGCATTGAGGGCTATCTGAAAACGGCTGTGGCGCTGAAGTTGCCTGTGAATGTGGAGTTGGTGGCATGTGAAACCCGCATGTGGAGCATTCGTTTGTGTGGGATGCTCTACCAGGTTCATTCCTAGATAATGCACTCAAAGGGCACTAAGCATAGAGTGTGAAAACTGAGTTTCCTTGAGAGCTGCTTGTAAGCCTGATGGTGTGACGTTAGTGAGCCAAATGGAGTTGTTCTCCCACAAGAACCACTCGGCTGATCCTTCTTCAATATGCCCTTCACCAACATGCAGTGTTTCCTTGATTGAATTAGCTCTCACACCAATATTTGCGTCTAGAGCCTTGGCATTGAGGGCTATCTGAAAACGGCTGTGGCGCTGAAGTTGCCTGTGAATGTGGAGTTGGTGGCATGTGAAACCCGCATGTGGAGCATTCGTTTGTGTGGGATGCTCTACCAGGTTCATTCCTAGATAATGCACTCAAAGGGCACTAAGCATAGAGTGTGAAAACTGAGTTTCCTTGAGAGCTGCTTGGAAGCCTGATGGTGTGTGAAGTTAGTGAGCCAAATGGAGTTGTTCTCCCACAAGAACCACTCGGCTGATCCTTCTTCAATATGCCCTTCACCAACATGCAGTGTTTCCTTGATTGAATTAGCTCTCACACCAATATTTGCGTCTAGAGCCTTTGCATTGAGGGCTATCTGAAAACGGCTGTGGCGCTGAAGTTGCCTGTGAATGTGGAGTTGGTGGCATGTGAAACACGCATTTGGAGCATTCGTTTGTGTGGGATGCTCTACCAGGTTCATTTCAGTCCTAGCCATACAAAGGGCACTAAGCATAGAGTGTGAAAACTGAGTTTCCTTGAGAGCTGCTTGGAAGCCTGATGGTGTGTGAAGTTAGTGAGCCAAATGGAGTTGTTCTCCCACAAGAACCACTCGGCTGATGCTTCTTCAATATGCCCTTCACCAACATGCAGTGTTTCCTTGATTGAATTAGCTCTCACACCAATATTTGCGTCTAGAGCCTTTGCATTGAGGGCTATCTGAAAACGGCTGTGGCGCTGAAGTTGCCTGTGAATGTGGAGTTGGTGGCATGTGAAACCCGCATGTGGAGCATTCGTTTGTGTGGGATGCTCTACCAGGTTCATTTCAGTCCTAGCCATACAAAGGGCACTAAGCATAGAGTGTGAAAACTGAGTTTCCTTGAGAGCTGCTTGGAAGCCTGATGGTGTGTGAAGTTAGTGAGCCAAATGGAGTTGTTCTCCCACAAGAACCACTCGGCTGATCCTTCTTCAATATGCCCTTCACCAACATGCAGTGTTTCCTTGATTGAATTAGCTCTCACACCAATATATGCGTCTAGAGCCTTTGCATTGAGGGCTATCTGAAAACGGCTGTGGCGCTGAAGTTGCCTGTGAATGTGGAGTTGGTGGCATGTGAAACCCGCATGTGGAGCATTCGTTTGTGTGGGATGCTCTACCAGGTTCATTCTTAGATAATGCACTCAAAGGGCACTAAGCATAGAGTGTGAAAACTGAGTTTCCTTGAGAGCTGCTTGGAAGCCTGATGGTGTGTGAAGTTAGTGAGCCAAATGGAGTTGTTCTCCCACAAGAACCACTCGGCTGATCCTTCTTCAATATGCCCTTCACCAACATGCAGTGTTTCCTTGATTGAATTAGCTCTCACACCAATATTTGCGTCTAGAGCCTTTGCATTGAGGGCTATCTGAAAACGGCTGTGGCGCTGAAGTTGCCTGTGAATGTGGAGTTGGTGGCATGTGAAACCCGCATGTGGAGCATTCGTTTGTGTGGGATGCTCTACCAGGTTCATTCCTAGATAATGCACTCAAAGGGCACTAAGCATAGAGTGTGAAAACTGAGTTTCCTTGAGAGCTGCTTGGAAGCCTGATGGTGTGTGAAGTTAGTGAGCCAAATGGAGTTGTTCTCCCACAAGAACCACTCGGCTGATTCTTCTTCAATATGCCCTTCACCAACATGCAGTGTTTCCTTGATTGAATTAGCTCTCACACCAATATTTGCGTCTAGAGCCTTGGCATTGAGGGCTATCTGAAAACGGCTGTGGCGCTGAAGTTGCCTGTGAATGTGGAGTTGGTGGCATGTGAAACCCGCATGTGGAGCATTCGTTTGTGTGGGATGCTCTACCAGGTTCATTCCTAGATAATGCACTCAAAGGGCACTAAGCATAGAGTGTGAAAACTGAGTTTCCTTGAGAGCTGCTTGGAAGCCTGATGGTGTGACGTTAGTGAGCCAAATGGAGTTGTTCTCCCACAAGAACCACTCGGCTGATCCTTCTTCAATATGCCCTCCACCAACATGCAGTGTTTCCTTGATTGAATTAGCTCTCACACCAATCTTTGCGTCTAGAGCCTTTGCATTGAGGGCTATCTGAAAACGGCTGTGGCGCTGAAATTGCCTGTGAATGTGGAGTTGGTGGCATGTGAAACCCGCATGTGGAGCATTCGTTTGTGTGGGATGCTGACCAAAATTCATTTCAGTCCAAGGCACTCAAAGGGCACTAAGCATAGAGTGTGAAAACTGAGTTTCCTTGAGAGCTGCTTGGAAGCCTGATGGTGTGTGAAGTTAGTGAGCCAAATGGAGTTGTTCTCCCACAAGAACCACTCGGCTGATCCTTCTTCAATATGCCCTTCACCAACATGCAGTGTTTCCTTGATTGAATTAGCTCTCACACCAATATTTGCTTCTAGAGCCTTTGCATTGAGGGCTATCTGAAAACGGCTGTGGCGCTGAAGTTGCCTGTGAATGTGGAGTTGGTGGCATGTGAAACCCGGATGTGGAGCATTCGTTTATGTGGGATGCTCTCCAAGATTCATTTCAGTCCTAGGCACTCAAAGGGCACTAAGCATAGAGTGTGAAAACTGAGTTTCCTTGAGAGCTGCTTGGAAGCCTGATGGTATGTGACGTTAGTGAGCTAAATGGAGTTGTTCTCCCACAAGAACCACTCGGCTGATCCTTCTTCAATATGCCCTTCACCAACATGCAGTGTTTCCTTGATTGAATTAGCTCTCACACCAATATTTGCGTCTAGAGCCTTTGCATTGAGGGCTATCTGAAAACGGCTGTGGCGCTGAAGTTGCCTGTGAATGTGGAGTTGGTGGCATGTGAAACCCGCATGTGGAGCATTCGTTTGTGTGGGATGCTGACCAAGCTTCATTTCAGTCCTAGGCACACAAAGAGCACTAAGCATAGAGTGTGAAAATTTGAGTTTCCTTGAGAGCTGCTTGGAAGCCTGATGGTGTGTGAAGTTAGTGAGCCAAATGGAGTTGTTCTCCCACAAGAACCACTCTGCTGATCCTTCTTCAATATGCCCTTCAACAACATGCAGTGTTTCCTTGATTAAATTAGCTCTCACACCAATATTTGCGTCTAGAGCCTTGGCATTGAGGGCTATCTGAAAACGGCTGTGGCGCTGAAGTTGCCTGTGAATGTGGAGTTGGTGGCATGTGAAACCCGCATGTGGAGCATTCGTTTGTGTGGGATGCTCTACCAGGTTCATTCCTAGATAATGCACTCAAAGGGCACTAAGCATAGAGTGTGAAAACTGAGTTTCCTTGAGAGCTGCTTGGAAGCCTGATGGTGTGTGAAGTTAGTGAGCCAAATGGAGTTGTTCTCCCACAAGAACCACTCGGCTGATCCTTCTTCAATATGCCCTTCACCAACATGCAGTGTTTCCTTGATTGAATTAGCTCTCACACCAATATTTGCGTCTAGAGCCTTTGCATTGAGGGCTATCTGAAAACGGCTGTGGCGCTGAAGTTGCCTGTGAATGTGGAGTTGGTGGCATGTGAAACACGCATTTGGAGCATTCGTTTGTGTGGGATGCTCTACCAGGTTCATTTCAGTCCTAGCCATACAAAGGGCACTAAGCATAGAGTGTGAAAACTGAGTTTCCTTGAGAGCTGCTTGGAAGCCTGATGGTGTGTGAAGTTAGTGAGCCAAATGGAGTTGTTCTCCCACAAGAACCACTCGGCTGATGCTTCTTCAATATGCCCTTCACCAACATGCAGTGTTTCCTTGATTGAATTAGCTCTCACACCAATATTTGCGTCTAGAGCCTTTGCATTGAGGGCTATCTGAAAACGGCTGTGGCGCTGAAGTTGCCTGTGAATGTGGAGTTGGTGGCATGTGAAACACGCATGTGGAGCATTCGTTTGTGTGGGATGCTCTACCAGGTTCATTCTTAGATAATGCACTCAAAGGGCACTAAGCATAGAGTGTGAAAACTGAGTTTCCTTGAGAGCTGCTTGGAAGCCTGATGGTGTGTGAAGTTAGCGAGCCAAATGGAGTTGTTCTCCCACAAGAACCACTCGGCTGATCCTTCTTCAATATGCCCTTCACCAACATGCAGTGTTTCCTTGATTGAATTAGCTCTCACACCAATATTTGCGTCTAGAGCCTTTGCATTGAGGGCTATCTGAAAACGGCTGTGGCGCTGAAGTTGCCTGTGAATGTGGAGTTGGTGGCATGTGAAACCCGCATGTGGAGCATTCGTTTGTGTGGGATGCTCTACCAGGTTCATTTCAGTCCTAGCCATACAAAGGGCACTAAGCATAGAGTGTGAAAACTGAGTTTCCTTGAGAGCTGCTTGGAAGCCTGATGGTGTGTGAAGTTAGTGAGCCAAATGGAGTTGTTCTCCCACAAGAACCACTCGGCTGATCCTTCTTCAATATGCCCTTCACCAACATGCAGTGTTTCCTTGATTAAATTAGCTCTCACACCAATATTTGCGTCTAGAGCCTTTGCATTGAGGGCTATCTGAAAATGGCTGTGGCGCTGAAGTTGCCTGTGAATGTGGAGTTGGTGGCATGTGAAACCCGCATGTGGAGCATTCGTTTGTGTGGGTTGCTCTACCAGGATCATTTCAGTCCTAGCCATACAAAGGGCACTAAGCATAGAGTGTGAAAACTGAGTTTCCTTGAGAGCTGCTTGGAAGCCTGATGGTGTGTGAAGTTAGTGAGCCAAATGGAGTTGTTCTCCCACAAGAACCACTTGGCTGATCCTTCTTCAATATGCCCTTCACCAACATGCAGTGTTTCCTTGATTGAATTAGCTCTCACACCAATATTTGCGTCTAGAGCCTTTGCATTGAGGGCTATCTGAAAAACGGCTGTGGCGCTGAAGTTGCCTGTGAATGTGGAGTTGGTGGCATGTGAAACCCGCATGTGGAGCATTCGTTTGTGTGGGATGCTGACCAAGCTTCATTTCAGTCCTAGGCACACAAAGAGCACTAAGCATAGAGTGTGAAAACTGAGTTTCCTTGAGAGCTGCTTGGAAGCCTGATGGTGTGTGAAGTTAGTGAGCCAAATGGAGTTGTTCTCCCACAAGAACCACTCGGCTGATTCTTCTTCAATATGCCCTTCACCAACATGCAGTGTTTCCTTGATTGAATTAGCTCTCACACCAATATTTGCGTCTAGAGCCTTGGCATTGAGGGCTATCTGAAAACGGCTGTGGCGCTGAAGTTGCCTGTGAATGTGGAGTTGGTGGCATGTGAAACCCGCATGTGGAGCATTCGTTTGTGTGGGATGCTCTACCAGGTTCATTCCTAGATAATGCACTCAAAGGGCACTAAGCATAGAGTGTGAAAACTGAGTTTCCTTGAGAGCTGCTTGGAAGCCTGATGGTGTGACGTTAGTGAGCCAAATGGAGTTGTTCTCCCACAAGAACCACTCGGCTGATCCTTCTTCAATATGCCCTCCACCAACATGCAGTGTTTCCTTGATTGAATTAGCTCTCACACCAATATTTGCGTCTAGAGCCTTTGCATTGAGGGCTATCTGAAAACGGCTGTGGCGCTGAAGTTGCCTGTGAATGTGGAGTTGGTGGCATGTGAAACCCGCATGTGGAGCATTCATTTGTGTGGGATGCTGACCAAGCTTCATTTCAGTCCTAGGCACACAAAGAGCACTAAGCATAGAGTGTGAAAACTGAGTTTCCTTGAGAGCTGCTTGGAAGCCTGATGGTGTGTGAAGTTAGTGAGCCAAATGGAGTTGTTCTCCCACAAGAACCACTCGGCTGATTCTTCTTCAATATGCCCTTCACCAACATGCAGTGTTTCCTTGATTGAATTAGCTCTCACACCAATATTTGCGTCTAGAGCCTTGGCATTGAGGGCTATCTGAAAACGGCTGTGGCGCTGAAGTTGCCTGTGAATGTGGAGTTGGTGGCATGTGAAACCCGCATGTGGAGCATTCGTTTGTGTGGGATGCTCTACCAGGTTCATTCCTAGATAATGCACTCAAAGGGCACTAAGCATAGAGTGTGAAAACTGAGTTTCCTTGAGAGCTGCTTGGAAGCCTGATGGTGTGACGTTAGTGAGCCAAATGGAGTTGTTCTCCCACAAGAACCACTCGGCTGATCCTTCTTCAATATGCCCTCCACCAACATGCAGTGTTTCCTTGATTGAATTAGCTCTCACACCAATATTTGCGTCTAGAGGCTTTGCATTGAGGGCTATCTGAAAACGGCTGTGGCGCTGAAATTGCCTGTGAATGTGGAGTTGGTGGCATGTGAAACCCGCATGTGGAGCATTCGTTTGTGTGGGATGCTGACCAAAATTCATTTCAGTCCAAGGCACTCAAAGGGCACTAAGCATAGAGTGTGAAAACTGAGTTTCCTTGAGAGCTGCTTGGAAGCCTGATGGTGTGTGAAGTTAGTGAGCCAAATGGAGTTGTTCTCCCACAAGAACCACTCGGCTGATCCTTCTTCAATATGCCCTTCACCAACATGCAGTGTTTCCTTGATTGAATTAGCTCTCACACCAATATTTGCTTCTAGAGCCTTTGCATTGAGGGCTATCTGAAAACGGCTGTGGCGCTGAAGTTGCCTGTGAATGTGGAGTTGGTGGCATCTGAAACCCGGATGTGGAGCATTCGTTTATGTGGGATGCTCTCCAAGCTTCATTTCAGTCCTAGGCACTCAAAGGGCACTAAGCATAGAGTGTGAAAACTGAGTTTCCTTGAGAGCTGCTTGGAAGCCTGATGGTATGTGACGTTAGTGAGCTAAATGGAGTTGTTCTCCCACAAGAACCACTCGGCTGATCCTTCTTCAATATGCCCTTCACCAACATGCAGTGTTTCCTTGATTGAATTAGCTCTCACACCAATATTTGCGTCTAGAGCCTTTGCATTGAGGGCTATCTGAAAACGGCTGTGGCGCTGAAGTTGCCTGTGAATGTGGAGTTGGTGGCATGTGAAACCCGCATGTGGAGCATTCGTTTGTGTGGGATGCTGACCAAGCTTCATTTCAGTCCTAGGCACACAAAGAGCACTAAGCATAGAGTGTGAAAAATTTGAGTTTCCTTGAGAGCTGCTTGGAAGCCTGATGGTGTGTGAAGTTAGTGAGCCAAATGGAGTTGTTCTCCCACAAGAACCACTCGGCTGATCCTTCTTCAATATGCCCTTCACCAACATGCAGTGTTTCCTTGATTGAATTAGCTCTCACACCAATATTTGCGTCTAGAGCCTTTGCATTGAGGGCTATCTGAAAACGGCTGTGGCGCTGAAGTTGCCTGTGAATGTGGAGTTGGTGGCATGTGAAACACGCATTTGGAGCATTCGTTTGTGTGGGATGCTCTACCAGGTTCATTTCAGTCCTAGCCATACAAAGGGCACTAAGCATAGAGTGTGAAAACTGAGTTTCCTTGAGAGCTGCTTGGAAGCCTGATGGTGTGTGAAGTTAGTGAGCCAAATGGAGTTGTTCTCCCACAAGAACCACTCGGCTGATCCTTCTTCAATATGCCCTTCACCAACATGCAGTGTTTCCTTGATTGAATTAGCTCTCACACCAATATTTGCGTCTAGAGCCTTTGCATTGAGGGCTATCTGAAAACGGCTGTGGCGCTGAAGTTGCCTGTGAATGTGGAGTTGGTGGCATGTGAAACCCGCATGTGGAGCATTCGTTTGTGTGGGATGCTCTACCAGGTTCATTTCAGTCCTAGCCATACAAAGGGCACTAAGCATAGAGTGTGAAAACTGAGTTTCCTTGAGAGCTGCTTGGAAGCCTGATGGTGTGTGAAGTTAGTGAGCCAAATGGAGTTGTTCTCCCACAAGAACCACTCGGCTGATCCTTCTTCAATATGCCCTTCACCAACATGCAGTGTTTCCTTGATTGAATTAGCTCTCACACCAATATTTGCGTCTAGAGCCTTGGCATTGAGGGCTATCTGAAAACGGCTGTGGCGCTGAAGTTGCC
This sequence comes from Ochotona princeps, assembly GCF_030435755.1. Classification (NCBI taxonomy): domain Eukaryota; kingdom Metazoa; phylum Chordata; class Mammalia; order Lagomorpha; family Ochotonidae; genus Ochotona; species Ochotona princeps. Next base: position 12,821 of record NW_026697256.1, on the reverse strand, counting down.
TGTGAATGTGGAGTTGGTGGCATGTGAAACCCGCATGTGGAGCATTCGTTTGTGTGGGATGCTGACCAAGCTTCATTTCAGTCCTAGGCACACAAAGAGCACTAAGCATAGAGTGTGAAAACTGAGTTTCCTTGAGAGCTGCTTGGAAGCCTGATGGTGTGTGAAGTTAGTGAGCCAAATGGAGTTGTTCTCCCACAAGAACCACTCGGCTGATTCTTCTTCAATATGCCCTTCACCAACATGCAGTGTTTCCTTGATTGAATTAGCTCTCACACCAATATTTGCGTCTAGAGCCTTTGCTTTGAGGGCTATCTGAAAACGGCTGTGGCGCTGAAGTTGCCTGTGAATGTGGAGTTGGTGGCATGTGAAACCCGCATGTGGAGCATTCGTTTGTGTGGGATGCTCTACCAGGTTCATTCCTAGATAATGCACTAAAAGGGCACTAAGCATAGAGTGTGAAAACTGAGTTTCCTTGAGAGCTGCTTGGAAGCCTGATGGTGTGACGTTAGTGAGCCAAATGGAGTTGTTCTCCCACAAGAACCACTCGGCTGATCCTTCTTCAATATGCCCTCCACCAACATGCAGTGTTTCCTTGATTGAATTAGCTCTCACACCAATATTTGCGTCTAGAGCCTTTGCATTGAGGGCTATCTGAAAATGGCTGTGGCGCTGAAATTGCCTGTGAATGTGGAGTTGGTGGCATGTGAAACCCGCATGTGGAGCATTCGTTTGTGTGGGATGCTGACCAAAATTCACTTCAGTCCTAGGCACTCAAAGGGCACTAAGCATAGAGTGTGAAAACTGAGTTTCCTTGAGAGCTGCTTGGAAGCCTGATGGTGTGTGAAGTTAGTGAGCCAAATGGAGTTGTTCTCCCACAAGAACCACTCGGCTGATCCTTCTTCAATATGCCCTTCACCAACATGCAGTGTTTCCTTGATTGAATTAGCTCTCACACCAATATTTGCGTCTAGAGCCTTTGCATTGAGGGCTATCTGAAAACGGCTGTGGCGCTGAAGTTGCCTGTGAATGTGGAGTTGGTGGCATGTGAAACCCGGATGTGGAGCATTCGTTTATGTGGGATGCTCTCCAAGCTTCATTTCAGTCCTAGGCACTCAAAGGGCACTAAGCATAGAGTGTGAAAACTGAGTTTCCTTGAGAGCTGCTTGGAAGCCTGATGGTATGTGACGTTAGTGAGCTAAATGGAGTTGTTCTCCCACAAGAACCACTCGGCTGATCCTTCTTCAATATGCCCTTCACCAACATGCAGTGTTTCCATGATTGAATTAGCTCTCACACCAATATTTGCGTCTAGAGCCTTTTCATTGAGGGCTATCTGAAAACGGCTGTGGCGCTGAAGTTGCCTGTGAATGTGGAGTTGGTGACATGTGAAACCCGCATGTGGAGCATTCGTTTGTGTGGGATGCTGACCAAGCTTCATTTCAGTCCTAGGCACACAAAGAGCACTAAGCATAGAATGTGAAAATTTGAGTTTCCTTGAGAGCTGCTTGGAAGCCTGATGGTGTGTGAAGTCAGTGAGCCAAATGGAGTTGTTCTCCCACAAGAACCACTCTGCTGATCCTTCTTCAATATGCCCTTCAACAACATGCAGTGTTTCCTTGATTAAATTAGCTCTCACACCAATATTTGCGTCTAGAGCCTTTGCTTTGAGGGCTATCTGAAAACGGCTGTGGCGCTGAAGTTGCCTGTGAATGTGGAGTTGGTGGCATGTGAAACCCGCATGTGGAGCATTCGTTTGTGTGGGATGCTCTACCAGGTTCATTCCTAGATAATGCACTCAAAGGGCACTAAGCATAGAGTGTGAAAACTGAGTTTCCTTGAGAGCTGCTTGGAAGCCTGATGGTGTGTGAAGTTAGTGAGCCAAATGGAGTTGTTCTCCCACAAGAACCACTCGGCTGATCCTTCTTCAATATGCCCTTCACCAACATGCAGTGTTTCCTTGATTGAATTAGCTCTCACACCAATATTTGCGTCTAGAGCCTTTGCATTGAGGGCTATCTGAAAACGGCAGTGGCGCTGAAGTTGCCTGTGAATGTGGAGTTGGTGGCATGTGAAACACGCATTTGGAGCATTCGTTTGTGTGGGATGCTCTACCAGGTTCATTTCAGTCCTAGCCATACAAAGGGCACTAAGCATAGAGTGTGAAAACTGAGTTTCCTTGAGAGCTGCTTGGAAGCCTGATGGTGTGTGAAGTTAGTGAGCCAAATGGAGTTGTTCTCCCACAAGAACCACTCGGCTGATCCTTCTTCAATATGCCCTTCACCAACATGCAGTGTTTCCTTGATTGAATTAGCTCTCACACCAATATTTGCGTCTAGAGCCTTTGCATTGAGGGCTATCTGAAAACGGCTGTGGCGCTGAAGTTGCCTGTGAATGTGGAGTTGGTGGCATGTGAAACCCGCATGTGGAACATTCGTTTGTGTGGGATGCTCTCCAAGCTTCATTTCAGTCCTAGCCACTCAAAGGGCACTAAGCATAGAGTGTGAAAACTGAGTTTCCTTGAGAGCTGCTTGGAAGCCTGATGGTGTGTGAAGTTAGTGAACCAAATGGAGTTGTTCTCCCACAAGAACCACTCGGCTGATCCTTCTTCAATATGCCCTTCACCAACATGCAGTGTTTCCTTGATTGAATTAGCTCTCACACCAATATTTGCGTCTAGAGCCTTTTCATTGAGGGCTATCTGAAAACGGCTGTGGCGCTGAAGTTGCCTGTGAATGTGGAGTTGGTGGCATGTGAAACCCGCATGTGGAGCATTCGTTTGTGTGGGATGCTCTACCAGGTTCATTTCAGTCCTAGCCATACAAAGGGCACTAAGCATAGAGTGTGAAAACTGAGTTTCCTTGAGAGCTGCTTGGAAGCCTGATGGTGTGTGAAGTTAGTGAGCCAAATGGAGTTGTTCTCCCACAAGAACCACTCGGCTGATCCTTCTTCAATATGCCCTTCACCAACATGCAGTGTTTCCTTGATTGAATTAGCTCTCACACCAATATTTGCGTCTAGAGCCTTTGCATTGAGGGCTATCTGAAAACGGCTGTGGCGCTGAAGTTGCCTGTGAATGTGGAGTTGGTGGCATGTGAAACCCGCATGTGGAGCATTCGTTTGTGTGGGATGCTCTACCAGGTTCATTTCAGTCCTAGCCATACAAAGGGCACTAAGCATAGAGTGTGAAAACTGAGTTTCCTTGAGAGCTGCTTGGAAGCCTGATGGTGTGTGAAGTTAGTGAGCCAAATGGAGTTGTTCTCCCACAAGAACCACTCGGCTGATCCTTCTTCAATATGCCCTTCACCAACATGCAGTGTTTCCTTGATTAAATTAGCTCTCACACCAATATTTGCGTCTAGAGCCTTTGCATTGAGGGCTATCTGAAAATGGCTGTGGCGCTGAAGTTGCCTGTGAATGTGGAGTTGGTGGCATGTGAAACCCGCATGTGGAGCATTCGTTTGTGTGGGTTGCTCTACCAGGATCATTTCAGTCCTAGCCATACAAAGGGCACTAAGCACAGAGTGTGAAAACTGAGTTTCCTTGAGAGCTGCTTGGAAGCCTGATGGTGTGTGAAGTTAGTGAGCCAAATGGAGTTGTTCTCCCACAAGAACCACTTGGCTGATCCTTCTTCAATATGCCCTTCACCAACATGCAGTGTTTCCTTGATTGAATTAGCTCTCACACCAATATTTGCGTCTAGAGCCTTTGCATTGAGGGCTATCTGAAAACGGCTGTGGCGCTGAAGTTGCCTGTGAATGTGGAGTTGGTGGCATGTGAAACCCGCATGTGGAGCATTCGTTTGTGTGGGATGCTGACCAAGCTTCATTTCAGTCCTAGGCACACAAAGAGCACTAAGCATAGAGTGTGAAAATTTGAGTTTCCTTGAGAGCTGCTTGGAAGCCTGATGGTGTGTGAAGTTAGTGAGCCAAATGGAGTTGTTCTCCCACAAGAACCACTCGGCTGATCCTTCTTCAATATGCCCTTCAACAACATGCAGTGTTTCCTTGATTAAATTAGCTCTCACACCAATATTTGCGTCTAGAGCCTTTGCTTTGAGGGCTATCTGAAAACGGCTGTGGCGCTGAAGTTGCCTGTGAATGTGGAGTTGGTGGCATGTGAAACCCGCATGTGGAGCATTCGTTTGTGTGGGATGCTCTACCAGGTTCATTCCTAGATAATGCACTCAAAGGGCACTAAGCATAGAGTGTGAAAACTGAGTTTCCTTGAGAGCTGCTTGGAAGCCTGATGGTGTGTGAAGTTAGTGAGCCAAATGGAGTTGTTCTCCCACAAGAACCACTCGGCTGATCCTTCTTCAATATGCCCTTCACCAACATGCAGTGTTTCCTTGATTGAATTAGCTCTCACACCAATATTTGCGTCTAGAGCCTTTGCATTGAGGGCTATCTGAAAATGGCTGTGGCGCTGAAGTTGCCTGTGAATGTGGAGTTGGTGGCATGTGAAACACGCATTTGGAGCATTCGTTTGTGTGGGATGCTCTACCAGGTTCATTTCAGTCCTAGCCATACAAAGGGCACTAAGCATAGAGTGTGAAAACTGAGTTTCCTTGAGAGCTGCTTGGAAGCCTGATGGTGTGTGAAGTTAGTGAGCCAAATGGAGTTGTTCTCCCACAAGAACCACTCGGCTGATGCTTCTTCAATATGCCCTTCACCAACATGCAGTGTTTCCTTGATTGAATTAGCTCTCACACCAATATTTGCGTCTAGAGCCTTTGCATTGAGGGCTATCTGAAAACGGCTGTGGCGCTGAAGTTGCCTGTGAATGTGGAGTTGGTGGCATGTGAAACCCGCATGTGGAGCATTCGTTTGTGTGGGATGCTCTACCAGGTTCATTCCTAGATAATGCACTCAAAGGGCACTAAGCATAGAGTGTGAAAACTGAGTTTCCTTGAGAGCTGCTTGGAAGCCTGATGGTGTGTGAAGTTAGTGAGCCAAATGGAGTTGTTCTCCCACAAGAACCACTCGGCTAATCCTTCTTCAATATGCCCTTCACCAACATGCAGTGTTTCCTTGATTGAATTAGCTCTCACACCAATATTTGCGTCTAGAGCCTTTGCATTGAGGGCTATCTGAAAACGGCTGTGGCGCTGAAGTTGCCTGTGAATGTGGAGATGGTGGCATTGAAACCCGCATTTGGAGCATTCGTTTGTGTGGGATGCTCTACCAGGATCATTTCAGTCCTAGCCATACAAAGGGCACTAAGCATAGAGTGTGAAAACTGAGTTTCCTTGAGAGCTGCTTGGAAGCCTGATGGTGTGTGAAGTTAGTGAGCCAAATGGAGTTGTTCTCCCACAAGAACCACTCGGCTGATCCTTCTTCAATATGCCCTTCACCAACATGCAGTGTTTCCTTGATTGAATTAGCTCTCACACCAATATTTGCGTCTAGAGCCTTTGCATTGAGGGCTATCTGAAAACGGCTGTGGCGCTGAAGTTGCCTGTGAATGTGGAGTTGGTGGCATGTGAAACCCGCATGTGGAGCATTCGTTTGTGTGGGTTGCTCTACCAGGTTCATTTCAGTCCTAGCCATACAAAGGGCACTAAGCATAGAGTGTGAAAACTGAGTTTCCTTGAGAGCTGCTTGGAAGCCTGATGGTGTGTGAAGTTAGTGAGCCAAATGGAGTTGTTCTCCCACAAGAACCACTCGGCTGATTCTTCTTCAATATGCCCTTCACCAACATGCAGTGTTTCCTTGATTGAATTAGCTCTCACACCAATATTTGCGTCTAGAGCCTTTGCATTGAGGGCTATCTGAAAACGGCTGTGGCGCTGAAGTTGCCTGTGAATGTGGAGTTGGTGGCATGTGAAACCCGCATGTGGAGCATTCGTTTGTGTGGGATGCTCTACCAGGTTCATTCCTAGATAATGCACTCAAAGGGCACTAAGCATAGAGTGTGAAAACTGAGTTTCCTTGAGAGCTGCTTGGAAGCCTGATGGTGTGTGAACTTAGTGAGCCAAATGGAGTTGTTCTCCCACAAGAACCACTCGGCTAATCCTTCTTCAATATGCCCTTCACCAACATGCAGTGTTTCCTTGATTGAATTAGCTCTCACACCAATATTTGCGTCTAGAGCCTTTGCATTGAGGGCTATCTGAAAACGGCTGTGGCGCTGAAGTTGCCTGTGAATGTGGAGATGGTGGCATTGAAACCCGCATGTGGAGCATTCGTTTGTGTGGGATGCTCTACCAGGATCATTTCAGTCCTAGCCATACAAAGGGCACTAAGCATAGAGTGTGAAAACTGAGTTTCCTTGAGAGCTGCTTGGAAGCCTGATGGTGTGTGAAGTTAGTGAGCCAAATGGAGTTGTTCTCCCACAAGAACCACTCGGCTGATCCTTCTTCAATATGCCCTTCACCAACATGCAGTGTTTCCTTGATTGAATTAGCTCTCACACCAATATTTGCGTCTAGAGCCTTTGCATTGAGGGCTATCTGAAAACGGCTGTGGCGCTGAAGTTGCCTGTGAATGTGGAGTTGGTGGCATGTGAAACCCGCATGTGGAGCATTCGTTTGTGTGGGATGCTCTACCAGGTTCATTTCAGTCCTAGCCATACAAAGGGCACTAAGCATAGAGTGTGAAAACTGAGTTTCCTTGAGAGCTGCTTGGAAGCCTGATGGTGTGTGAAGTTAGTGAGCCAAATGGAGTTGTTCTCCCACAAGAACCACTCGGCTGATCCTTCTTCAATATGCCCTTCACCAACATGCAGTGTTTCCTTGATTAAATTAGCTCTCACACGAATATTTGCGTCTAGAGCCTTTGCATTGATGGCTATCTGAAAACGGCTGTGGCGCTGAAGTTGCCTGTGAATGTGGAGTTGGTGGCATGTGAAACCCGCATGTGGAGCATTCGTTTGTGTGGGTTGCTCTACCAGGTTCATTTCAGTCCTAGCCATACAAAGGGCACTAAGCATAGAGTGTGAAAACTGAGTTTCCTTGAGAGCTGCTTGGAAGCCTGATGGTGTGTGAAGTTAGTGAGCCAAATGGAGTTGTTCTCCCACAAGAACCACTCGGCTGATTCTTCTTCAATATGCCCTTCACCAACATGCAGTGTTTCCATGATTGAATTAGCTCTCACACCAATATTTGCGTCTAGAGCCTTTGCATTGAGGGCTATCTGAAAACGGCTGTGGCGCTGAAGTTGCCTGTGAATGTGGAGTTGGTGGCATGTGAAACCCGCATGTGGAGCATTCGTTTGTGTGGGATGCTCTACCAGGTTCATTCCTAGATAATGCACTCAAAGGGCACTAAGCATAGAGTGTGAAAACTGAGTTTCCTTGAGAGCTGCTTGGAAGCCTGATGGTGTGACGTTAGTGAGCCAAATGGAGTTGTTCTCCCACAAGAACCACTCGGCTGATCCTTCTTCAATATGCCCTTCACCAACATGCAGTGTTTCCTTGATTGAATTAGCTCTCACACCAATATTTGCGTCTAGAGCCATTGCATTGAGGGCTATCTGAAAACGGCTGTGGCGCTGAAATTGCCTGTGAATGTGGAGTTGGTGGCATGTGAAACCCGCATGTGGAGCATTCGTTTGTGTGGGATGCTGACCAAAATTCATTTCAGTCCAAGGCACTCAAAGGGCACTAAGCATAGAGTGTGAAAACTGAGTTTCCTTGAGAGCTGCTTGGAAGCCTGATGGTGTGTGAAGTTAGTGAGCCAAATGGAGTTGTTCTCCCGCAAGAACCACTCGGCTGATCCTTCTTCAATATGCCCTTCACCAACATGCAGTGTTTCCTTGATTGAATTAGCTCTCACACCAATATTTGCGTCTAGAGCCTTTGCATTGAGGGCTATCTGAAAACGGCTGTGGCGCTGAAGTTGCCTGTGAATGTGGAGTTGGTGGCATGTGAAACCCGGATGTGGAGCATTCGTTTATGTGGGATGCTCTCCAAGCTTCATTTCAGTCCTAGGCACTCAAAGGGCACTAAGCATAGAGTGTGAAAACTGAGTTTCCTTGAGAGCTGCTTGGAAGCCTGATGGTATGTGACGTTAGTGAGCTAAATGGAGTTGTTCTCCCACAAGAACCACTCGGCTGATCCTTCTTCAATATGCCCTTCACCAACATGCAGTGTTTCCTTGATTGAATTAGCTCTCACACCAATATTTGCGTCTAGAGCCTTTGCATTGAGGGCTATCTGAAAACGGCTGTGGCGCTGAAGTTGCCTGTGAATGTGGAGTTGGTGGCATGTGAAACCCGCATGTGGAGCATTCGTTTGTGTGGGATGCTCTACCAGGTTCATTCCTAGATAATGCACTCAAAGGGCACTAAGCATAGAGTGTGAAAACTGAGTTTCCTTGAGAGCTGCTTGGAAGCCTGATGGTGTGTGAAGTTAGTGAGCCAAATGGAGTTGTTCTCCCACAAGAACCACTCGGCTGATGCTTCTTCAATATGCCCTTCACCAACATGCAGTGTTTCCTTGATTGAATTAGCTCTCACACCAATATTTGCGTCTAGAGCCTTTGCATTGAGGGCTATCTGAAAACGGCTGTGGCGCTGAAGTTGCCTGTGAATGTGGAGTTGGTGGCATGTGAAACCCGCATGTGGAGCATTCGTTTGTGTGGGTTGCTCTACCAGGTTCATTTCAGTCCTAGCCATACAAAGGGCACTAAGCATAGAGTGTGAAAACTGAGTTTCCTTGAGAGCTGCTTGGAAGCCTGATGGTGTGTGAAGTTAGTGAGCCAAATGGAGTTGTTCTCCCACAAGAACCACTCGGCTGATGCTTCTTCAATATGCCCTTCACCAACATGCAGTGTTTCCTTGATTGAATTAGCTCTCACACCAATATTTGCGTCTAGAGCCTTTGCATTGAGGGCTATCTGAAAACGGCTGTGGCGCTGAAGTTGCCTGTGAATGTGGAGTTGGTGGCATGTGAAACCCGCATGTGGAGCATTCGTTTGTATGGGATGCTCTACCATGTTCATTCCTAGATAATGCACTCTAAGGGCACTAAGCATAGAGTGTGAAAACTGAGTTTCCTTGAGAGCTGCTTGGAAGCCTGATGGCGTGTGAAGTTAGTGAGCCAAATGGAGTTGTTCTCCCACAAGAACCACTCGGCTGATCCTTCTTCAATATGCCCTTCACCAACATGCAATGTTTCCTTGATTGAATTAGCTCTCACACCAATATTTGCGTCTAGAGCCTTTGCATTGAGGGCTATCTGAAAACGGCTGTGGCGCTGAAGTTGCCTGTGAATGTGGAGTTGGTGGCATGTGAAACCCGCATGTGGAGCATTCGTTTGTGTGGGATGCTCTACCAGGTTCATTCCCTGATAATGCACTCAAAGGGCACTAAGCATAGAGTGTGAAAACTGAGTTTCCTTGAGAGCTGCTTGGAAGCCTGATGGTGTGTGAAGTTAGTGAGCCAAATGGAGTTGTTCTCCCACAAGAACCACTCTGCTGATCCTTCTTCAATATGCTCTTCACCAACATGCAGTGTTTCCTTGATTGAATTAGCTCTCACACCAATATTTGCGTCTAGAGCCTTTGCATTGAGGGCTATCTGAAAACGGCTGTGGCGCTGAAGTTGCCTGTGAATGTGGAGTTGGTGGCATGTGAAACACGCATGTGGAGCATTCGTTTGTGGGGGATGCTCTACCAGGTTCATTTCAGTCCTAGTCACACTAAGGGCACTAAGCATAGAGTGTGAAAACTGAGTTTCCTTGAGAGCTGCTTGGAAGCCTGATGGTGTGTGAAGTTAGTGAGCCAAATGGAGTTGTTCTCCCACAAGAACCACTCGGCTGATCCTTCTTCAATATGCCCTTCACCAACATGCAGTTTTTCCTTGATTGAATTAGCTCTCACACCAATATTTGCGTCTAGAGCCTTTGCATTGAGGGCTATCTGAAAACGGCTGTGGCGCTGAAGTTGCCTGTGAATGTGGAGTTGGTGGCATGTGAAACCCGCATGTGGAGCATTCGTTTGTGTGGGTTGCTCTACCAGGTTCATTTCAGTCCTAGCCATACAAAGGGCACTAAGCATAGAGTGTGAAAACTGAGTTTCCTTGAGAGCTGCTTAGAAGCCTGATGGTGTGTGAAGTTAGTGAGCCAAATGGAGTTGTTCTCCCACAAGAACCACTCGGCTGATGCTTCTTCAATATGCCCTTCACCAACATGCAGTGTTTCCTTGATTGAATTAGCTCTCACACCAATATTTGCGTCTAGAGCCTTTGCATTGAGGGCTATCTGAAAACGGCTGTGGCGCTGAAGTTGCCTGTGAATGTGGAGTTGGTGGCATGTGAAACCCGCATGTGGAGCATTCGTTTGTGTGGGATGCTGACCAAGCTTCATTTCAGTCCTAGGCACACAAAGAGCACTAAGCATAGAGTGTGAAAACTGAGTTTCCTTGAGAGCTGCTTGGAAGCCTGATGGTGTGTGACGTTAGTGAGCCAAATGGAGTTGTTCTCCCACAAGAACCACTCGGCTGATGCTTCTTCAATATGCCCTTCACCAACATGCAATGTTTCCTTGATTGAATTAGCTCTCACACCAATATTTGCGTCTAGAGCCTTTGCATTGAGGGCTATCTGAAAACGGCTGTGGCGCTGAAGTTGCCTGTCAATGTGGAGTTGGTGGCATGTGAAACCCGCATGTGGAGCATTCGTTTGTGTGGGATGCTCTACCAGGTTCATTCCTAGATAATGCACTCAAAGGGCACTAAGCATAGAGTGTGAAAACTGAGTTTCCTTGAGAGCTTCTTGGAAGCCTGATGGTGTGTGAAGTTAGTGAGCCAAATGGAGTTGTTCTCCCACAAGAACCACTCTGCTGATCCTTCTTCAATATGCCCTTCACCAACATGCAGTGTTTCCTTGATTGAATTAGCTCTCACACCAATATTTGCGTCTAGAGCCTTTGCATTGAGGGCTATCTGAAAACGGCTGTGGCGCTGAAGTTGCCTGTGAATGTGGAGTTGGTGGCATGTGAAACCCGCATGTGGAGCATTCGTTTGTGTGGGATGCTCTACCACGTTCATTCCTAGATAATGCACTCTAAGGGCACTAAGCATAGAGTGTGAAAACTGAGTTTCCTTGAGAGCTGCTTGGAAGCCTGATGGTGTGTGAAGTTAGTGAGCCAAATGGAGTTGTTCTCCCACAAGAACCACTCGGCTGATCCTTCTTCAATATGCCCTTCACCAACATGCAGTGTTTCCTTGATTGAATTAGCTCTCACACCAATATTTGCGTCTAGAGCCTTTGCATTGAGGGCTATCTGAAAACAGCTGTGGCGCTGAAGTTGCCTGTGAATGTGGAGTTGGTGGCATGTGAAACCCGCATGTGGAGCATTCGTTTGTGTGGGTTGCTCTACCAGGTTCATTTCAGTCCTAGCCATACAAAGGGCACTAAGCATAGAGTGTGAAAACTGAGTTTCCTTGAGAGCTGCTTGGAAGCCTGATGGTGTGTGAAGTTAGTGAGCCAAATGGAGTTGTTCTCCCACAAGAACCACTCGGCTGATCCTTCTTCAATATGCCCTTCACCAACATGCAGTGTTTCCTTGATTGAATTAGCTCTCACACCAATATTTGCGTCTAGAGCCTTTGCATTGAGGGCTATCTGAAAACGGCTGTGGCGCTGAAGTTGCCTGTGAATGTGGAGTTGGTGGCATGTGAAACCCGCATGTGGAGCATTCGTTTGTATGGGATGCTCTCCAAGCTTCACTTCAGTCCTAAACATACTAAGGGCACTAAGCATAGAGTGTGAAAACTGAGTTTCCTTGAGAGCTCCTTGGAAGCCTGATGGTGTGTGAAGTTAGTGAGCCAAATGGAGTTGTTCTCCCACAAGAACCACTCGGCTGATCCTTCTTCAATATGCCCTTCACCAACATGCAGTGTTTCCTTGATTGAATTAGCTCTCACACCAATATTTGCGTCTAGAGCCTTTGCATTGAGGGCTATCTGAAAACGGCTGTGGCGCTGAAGTTGCCTGTGAATGTGGAGTTGGTGGCATGTGAAACCCGCATGTGGAGCATTCGTTTGTGTGGGATGCTCTACCAGGTTCATTCCTAGATAATGCACTCAAAGGGCACTAAGCATAGAGTGTGAAAACTGAGTTTCCTTGAGAGCTGCTTGGAAGCCTGATGGTGTGTGAATTTAGTGAGCCAAATGGAGTTGTTCTCCCACAAGAACCACTCGGCTGATCCTTCTTCAATATGCCCTTCACCAACATGCAGTGTTTCCTTGATTGAATTAGCTCTCACACCAATATTTGCGTCTAGAGCCTTTGCATTGAGGGATATCTGAAAACGGCTGTGGCGCTGAAGTTGCCTGTGAATGTGGAGTTGGTGGCATGTGAAACCCGCATGTGGAGCATTCGTTTGTGTGGGATGCTCTACCAGGTTCATTTCAGTCCTAGCCATACAAAGGGCACTAAGCATAGAGTGTGAAAACTGAGTTTCCTTGAGAGCTGCTTGGAAGCCTGATGGTGTGTGAAGTTAGTGAGCCAAATGGAGTTGTTCTCCCACAAGAACCACTCGGCTGATCCTTCTTCAATACGCCCTTCACCAACATGCAGTGTTTCCTTGATTGAATTAGCTCTCACACCAATATTTGCGTCTAGAGCCTTTGCATTGAGGGCTATCTGAAAATGGCTGTTGTGCTGAAGTTGCCTGAGAATGTGGAGTTGATGGCATGTGAAACCCGCATGTGGAGCATTTGTTTGTGTGGGATGCTCTACCAGGTTCATTTAAGTCGAAGCCATACAAAGGGCACTAAGCATAGAGTGTGAAAACTGAGTTTCCTTGAGAGCTGCTTGGAAGCCTGATGGTGTGTGAAGTTAGTGAGCCAAATGAAGTTGTTCTCCCACAAGAACCACTCG